>NC_048905.1:11838694-11941271 GCF_011077185.1 Oxyura jamaicensis | reverse complement strand
TTTCTTTTCTTTTCTTTTCTTTTCTTTTCTTTTCTTTTCTTTTCTTTGCTCTGCTCTGCTCTGCTCTGCTCTGCTCTGCTCTATCAGTTGGACAGCATAATTTTACAGTATGAAATATAAAGAGGTTGCCCTATGTAGAAGATCTAGCGCATAGCATAGTGTAGGATGCCGCTGCAGGGACGCACATACCTGGATAACTCTGTCCCAGTAAAAGTGTAAATGGCGTTTTCCTCTATAGAAGTCAGTAACGTGTTATACCCACATAGCTCTGGGCACTGGTATTCATTTCTTGCTTGAAGGTTTATGTAAGTTAATTAGATAGTGTTATAAAATACTTTGGCAGATATGGGTGATAGTTCTTACTGCTTTTTGAGAGGGATATGTTTAAGAGAAGCAGCTTTTTATGTAAAAGCTGGAGAAATCACTTGAAATGTGTATAGCTAAACCATTGCCTTTGACAGCTGATCTGGCTTTGAATGCATTGTGCTGAGTTACAGGTATGCAAGGATCCTTCATTTTACTCTTTGAAGCATTATTTGTAGAGACTGTATGGCAAACAAGCACCTTCATGCTGCTTAGAGAATAAGTGCGCAGCTACAGAGATGAAGAAAGCTTTATTATTTCCATTTCTAGTCCTTCAGCCTAGCTGACTTTTGACATGGCTACTGGAAAACCGCTGGCATGTTCTCAACTGATTGTTCCTTTTTCTGAAGCATTACCAAGAACACTGGAAGTGCTCTTTTTTTTTTTTTTTTTTTTTTTTTTTTGTGGGAACCTTAGGTTGAAACTCTATGGGAGGAATTTAGTGAACATTAAAGAAACAGTCATTTAAATTATGGAGAAAAGGCAATAAATCACTGTGCTTGGTATTCATTCTGAACTTCATCTCATTTAGAGACTTTCTATGTTGGCAGAATTAAAATATTAATTTGGTTTTCAATGGATCTCTTTCAGCTTCACTTTATGTTTCTGCCTGAGGTTTTTATAGATTTTGTCACTTTAAAAAATGTATTACTAAGGGCAGGGGTTTAATTATCTGATTTCCATTTAAACTTCCTGACTGAGTTTCATCTAAAGATACCATCTGCAATGTATTTGATTATTGGAAGTAGATCGGTCATCTGGAGATACCTGCATTGTCTGACACACATGCTGGGGAATGGAGTTCAGAAGTGAGGATCTGCTGCCACTCATTTCAAGTTGTTCCGCTTGGATTCAGTGAAGCCCAGGCGCTGCTCAGTAGGCTCAGATGCACTACTGCATCTGCAGGGGGGTCACGGAGCCGGGCTGGGAATGGATAGCAGCTCGAGGACCAGGGGGTAGCAGTCAAAACTGACTCCTTTTAAGTGAAAAGGATCAGACAGGGTACAATGTTTCTGGATCTTAAGTGTCCAAAAACAAAAGCACCTGCCAAAGTCATACAGAACTGTCATTATATGTGGATGGTCTTAGGGAAGGAGGCAGGATTATACTTCTCAAAGAACTTGCCCAAGCAGTCCCACAGGTGGTGCACTGAGTATGTGTGTCCTTGTGAACTGTACAATCGCTGCATTTCTTGCACAGTCAGAAAAGTAGCAAAACAGTTTGGCAGACAGAGGAGCCTCTTCGGTACAGTTTTTGCAGTGCAGAACATTGGCAGTCCTTCTGTCTTGTACAGCCACGAGTAGTCTCTTGCTTTGTAGAACTGGACATCTCATCAGCTAGTGCCAGTTCTTCTAATCTTCCCCAAAATTAAATTATTTCTTAAACATCTATAGTAATTTTCATCATAATAAAAATCAGGTTCATCTCCGTGGCAGACAAATGCGATGTCCCCTCAGAGGAATTGCACCTGCAGCATGCAACAGAAAGGATTGTAAAGTGACGATTAATTAATTGTCTTCAAAGCTCGTTCATGCTATTTTAATAGCGTGCAAGGCCTTTCTTCCAGCATATATAGAGAAGGAAATGTCGCCACTTGTGTGTGAGCTATCAGTTGTTGGTGATCCTGCAGCTGCCGCATCCGAGGTCAGAGATAGGAACGGTCCGTGGAAATGGAAGGGAGAGAGGGGAAGAGATGACACACAGAACAATGAAACCATTTTTAGCTTAATATAATACACTAGCTGTAAAGACTTTAATTAGTACCAAGCTACTCTCCTTTTGAGGACCGTGTGTGGCCTGGGTGCACACCCAGGGTCTACAGTACAGACGTGGGTTCTGTGCTCCTGACATGAATTGCAGGTGTAGCACAAGCTTCTTAATTAGTCTTCCTCCACAGGAGCACTTACTCTCCACTTATGTAATGAACTTTCTGTAAGTAAAAGTGTCATACAATAATTGTGATGCATGATGGGCATGTTTAGATAACCCTCCTATTATTTTAGGAAGTGCAGTACTTGAAAGAAAACTTATCCCAAGGTGTCCCTTAAACTTTTCTTTTGTATTACCCTCTGGATTACTCTCCTATCTCCTTCCTTTGATATGTTAATTCAGTCATTTTCCCTATCAGGGCTAACTTCTCCTGCTTTTTCCTTTTTTTCTTTTTTTGAACGTAATTTAATTTTGTGGAGAGTTAATGCTTATCATCCTTGTTTTACTACTTGAGATTTTTTGTGACCATTTTTCTTCTTTGAACTGAAAGTCCATGTACTTTTCTGACTGATTTTTTTTTTTGTTTACTAGTACATTGCTACTTTTTTTTTTTTTTAAATAAATCTTCCCTACTTTTCTTTATTCTTCTAAAAGCAATACCACTGATTTTGGTTAGGGTTGTTTGTGTCTTCAAATGCTGTGGCATAATTAAGAACCATATATAACAAAACTCCTGACCAGAAGGTTTTTTCAGGTTCTCTTCTAGACATGTTCTTCATAACTATCAGTCATCCTGGTTAAAGTTTCAAATTGACTCCCAGTTCATGAAAACCCTCCTCTGGAGGGAAACAAATGCTTGTTGGAATTGAAGCATGATCGCAGACTAAAAGCCTGGTGTTAGATACTTCTGTCTCCAAAAGCATCACCTGTCAGATTTCACCACAACTTGTGTAACATATGAGAGAGAATTTATTTTTCATCATTTATATAGGAAATAATTAACTGATTTACAACCCCTTATTCAAGCCCTTTAAGCAAAAGCTTTAAATATCTACCATTGTCTCAAAAGTTAGATGTCCAGCTGTGCCACCCACACACAGCCTGGATGATGCTGATTCTGCAGAGCTGGGGTTGCCCCATTCTGAATTGTAAAAAAACTAGCTTTTTATCCTTTTCTTATTCAGCATAAAGCTGATGAAACAGTTTTGTCATTTGTGTTTCAAATTGAGCAGAAGTCATATGGTTTAGCAGGAGCTTAATTATATTTACTGTACTGTTCAGCCAGCTCTTTCACATTTTTTTTTCTTCCTTTTCTTCCTTTTCTCCCCCTCATGGTACTGCAGAAGCCTGCTGGCAGTACAGCTGAAAATATCACTGCTCAGTTCCTTCCCAGCAGACAGTGACCCTATAATTCCGAGCAGATGCACTGATACAGCCGAGCTTCAGTGACCAAAAAGAAAAGGGCAGCAGGAAAGAAAGCCCAAAATTAGCAGTTCATTACACGTGGCCCTTTTGGTCACTACAGTGATCTCAGTGAGATGGTGCTATTAGGAGACTCGGGCTAAGTTTACCGTGTAGTCACAGTGCTGACTGAAGTAGCATAAGGGCTCTAAATCAGCTTTCATGGATGCCAGTACCAGCACGGAGTCAACCCCTTGGTTTTCTATGGGCCCACTTTCATGTTACAGGTGCGGTTTGTCTTCCTCTCTCTAACACTGATGTATTTAACAATGTTTGTAACTTATTAAGCATACTGTGTCTTTGCCTCTGGGCGCTTGAATAGCAATTAACAGTATCAGTATGTAATGAGGTACTTTATATAGGTTGAAAGAGAAAGTTCTTTTCCTCTTATGCATCTAACAAACATCAAATGAAATTCAAACCTCTTGGATTGCCTTTTTTTTTTTTTTTCCCCAATCTTTTTGCTTTGTGCCGGTGTGAGCAAATGTCCAGGGGTTATCACCCACACTGATGGAATTGGGTGTCTGTGGTCCTTAGGCACTGAAATTCTCTGCCAAGTATGTGGTTGTGTGAATGGCTCCACATCAGGAGCCAGAGTTGGATGAATGCTGAACTTTGGGGATATCTTGACCTTGTTGAGATCCACATTTTTTACTGGGCTGGAGCTAGATCCAAAAGCCAGCTGTTCTCAGGGGAGGTTTGCATCTGGAGATGGATTTCAAGTCTTATCTCTGCTAGTTTCTCTCTGACTCCTCCGTGAGCTGCGCTGTACCGCCGTGCAGTTGCTCTGACAGGCAAGACGGAGATTTTGTAATTAGGAGCCTTCCATCATATGGTGTCCCTGCTGCGTTTCATCCCCAGCTGTCTTCCCAGGGCTGAGGAAGCTCTTCTTCTACCATGCTTCACACAGCATTAAACTGCGTAGAAAAGGCTAAATATTGTAGGCCAGATGCTGCTTTCCCTTTGCTTTTTATCAGCCTAGAGAGTAATTTCACTCCTGGGATGGCACTTTGCTCATGGTAACTGGTGCATGACTGCAAGAGGCTCCTGTTCGTCAGTCCTCCTGGTCCTCTGGCACAGAGAGGACTCTTTGCAAAGGATTATTTCCATAGCGGGCGGGTGCTGTGGGACCACCTTTCCTTTTCCATTTGGACATTATTTTGGCTTGGGTTTAATTCCAGCTGTAGCATGAAGGCAGGCAGGAGAAGTAGTGTTTTTCTTTCCAAGGAATCCTTAAAATGTGACAACGAGATCTTTCATCACCAACATGTTCTTTGACTGCAGCTAACCTCTTTGGGTATTTGTATAATAAAACTGAAGTTTTCTTCAGTATCCACAACACCAAGAGGCATTCTTTGAAGATGAACTCCTCCTACCCATTTTCCTGCTGCATTTCTATTTGCAGATGCTCCTTCCCCTTCTTTTATCCTGTGAGGGAGGAATTTTCTGAGCCTGAAATGAAGAAGCAGCCCCTGAGGGGACTTTGATACAGAGAGGTTACAACTCAGACAATAATTTGGGTCAATTTAAATGGCATGTGGGTGTGGGTTTAAATAAATAGCTTTAACCTTTAGCTTACTGATGGAACTGAAAATAGATACCGGGTTGGGCACGTTGGAAGAGCTGCTTGTGAAATGTGTACCATTGCTGCCAGCATTACTTTGAATAAATAGATCACTCTTCAGGGCTGTCAAGCCAGCACCTTCACCAGTAAAAGGAAATGTGATTTTTTTCTTCTTCTTCTTTTTAACTGGCAGCCAAGTCTAAAAGAAACTCTTACCCTTTTTTTATTTTTTGATGGCTTTGCATTTACAACCCTGTACTTTGTGTTTTGCTTCCATCAACTGGACTTTTATAACATTTTTAGATCTTCATGTAATTGCCCAGTTAAACCATTATGTAGAGTCTACCCTAAACAGTTATATCCTAAAGGAAAGTATTAGAACATGTGCTGATCATTACGGGATATATTAATATCTTTTTGCACCCAGGACCCGCATTTGTGAACTCATTTTTTTTCTGTTATTTGTGGTTCAGGAGCTAGAGGAGAACTCAAGAATTTTTTTTTTTTGGCCAAAATGTGGTGGATGTGCTCTAGCTTAGTGGTAGTCCTCTCCAGCCTGAGCTCTGTCACTGCCGTTGCTCAGGTGGTGGACGCGGAGTAGGGATGAGATCCTACAGCTTGTGTCAGGAGAAGAGTAGGAAGTAAAAATAACCGGGACAACTCTTATGCTAGCATAAAAATATTTATCCAAATAAAAAATATGTGAAGTTCAAGTTCACATAAAGAACTACCAAGTTAAGATCTTGTAAAAGCAGTAAGGAATTCTTGGAGGAGTACACGGATATTTTAATCTGCCGATTTGTGCCTGTGGTATAAATGTAGGCGTGATAAAATATGCAGATAATATTTTGTAGTAACAATCTTCTGATAGATAATAAAGGCAAAGAAAAATAGAGTTGTAAGCTTGTTGTGGGCTACAGTTTTAGTACCACTCTCTTCTGCAGGTTGTTACTACTGGCTATACCTGCTGAGAGGCAGATACCTAGTTAGAAAGCATGCCAAGGACAAACAAATGAATTGTCACTTTTTATACATGCATAGATCATTACCCCATGTCAAACAGGGCAAAGCCGGGTGTTCTGTAAAACGTACATCAGTCTCGAACCTATGTAACTGCGTCATACCATGGCAGCATGAAGTTCTGTGGGAAGATGTTTTGGCATACATTTCCATAATAAAATACCTTAAATTTGCTTATGCAAAACAGATTGGAAGTGATTCACTAATGTGTGAGCAAATCTTGCAAGGAATCTCTTGAAAGAGCAGCAGATTGGTCATGAGCTTGTGATTTCATACTTTGTGGGTGTGGGAGGAGCTGTTGAGTTGCTGAGACTGGGGGACAAATTGCGACAAGGTGCCACCAAGGACAAAAGCTGAAGTCCAAAGGGTTCGAATTGACAGCAGTGAGACCATTCAACATACAATGGTAAGAATTAAAAGGGAGATGCATGACAGGGGTAGCAAAAATTCTTCCTTTTCAGGTTATCTGGCAACTCTCTGGTTTACTGAGATCAAGAAAATAGCCCAGGTGGTTTAGTTACTCATTCTATAGCTGTTTGCAAGGTTTCCTCAAACCATTCCCTGAAGCATCTGCTTTTGCCGCTGTCTGATTCAGGCTTTTGGTCTAAACAGAACACTCGTCTAATCTACTATGGCAGATTCCAAATTCCAAATATCACATAGTGGAATCCGTAAGGGCACAGTGATATCCCCTGCAAGGTGTTTATCTTCCATGCCCTGGGCACTTTTGTGACTTCTCTTGGAGGCCTCTACACTGCTTATCAGGGAAGGATTCAGGAATCTATACAATAACAAATGCTGGCCTGAGCGAGCACTAAAGGCCAGCCAGTGCATTATCTTCATCAGCAAATCTGTAATAAAAGGTGATTGAGGTCAGTTTTTAACTTTTCCCTGGTAATAGGAATATTAAACCTGCCCTTAGGTGTATGTGCACACCTACCCGTGTATCCATGCAGGGAACTGTCTGCCATCTGCTTCTGTAAGAGGCTGTGTGTGAACCTGTTCATGGACAGATGGAGGGCAGTTTGTCCGATATATAATATGGGCAGGTGTGAATTTTCAGTTATCCGTGGAGAATATAAACGCACGTGTCTATGTGGAGCTGTAATGAGTTAGCACAAGTATCAGGTAGATGAGTACTGTGGTGTGCACCTGGGAGGAGCGAGGCACCCTGCAGCTTCAAAGGCCATCCTGGCTAAATCACTTACGTGCAGAAAGCAGCAGCAGACTTGCCCCCTGACACCCAGCAGTCAGGCTCACCCCCTTTGCTTGCTGCAGAATGGGAAGGGTTTAGGGGGCGGGAGTTGTTGGTTATTCATGTAACAATTTGTATTAAGTAGGCACTTTCTTGTTCTCTCTTTTTGATCCTTCTAGACACCCTAATTATGGATACAGCCTTAACAAGGATGATAAAGGGCCTCAGGGGTTACAAACTATGAGGACAGGTTAAGAAAATTATGTTTATATGCATTAGGATAGAGGAGATTAAGAGGGGTTGTGACAAAGGTGTACAAAATACAGAAGGTATTGAAGGAAAAATGATGCCACCAGAATATTCAAGAGAGAAACTGTAAAGAGAGTGGAGGAGGAGGGCAGGTGGCAGCTTGGCTGGATTTGGTTTGGGGAAGTTTTTACAAGGGTCTTGATATCAGTAGGGACAATAAATTACGCTGATCTATGGGAAGACAGCTTGGGACATAGATAAGGTATAGGCCAGAAATACAGGATATGTCTTGTAACTTGTCTTTGAAATATCAGAGCATGTTGGCTTTGGGCAGAGGGTAATGAATAGGGCTTTATAGTTTGTTTGGAGCTGAGCTTTTCAGTTTGTTTGGAACTTAGTTTCAGATGCAAAATGTTAGAAGAAGGAAAACCCAACACTTTGATATCAAAAATATATTTGCTGTAGAGATGAGGCATTTGGGGGGCTCTTCACAAAGGCTAGATAATGTGAGGGAGTTGCAGAGCAAAGGCATGAAACCTGGTTAGTTCTTTCCCCTGTGCCCCCTCTCTCTGTGAGCCTTTCCTCATGAGGGTCCCATCCTGCCCCTCACATCTGCAGCACTTTGTAGGGATGAATGCAAGAACTCCTATGGTGTTTTTGCTCAATTGTGTATGGCTACTACAAGTGTAAAGCAGGGGTAAACTGGCCACTAAAATTCAAGGGTGGTCTAGAAGGTACTTAGTCCTGCAAGTTAGTTAGTGACCCATTTTCTTAATGCCTTGCTTGGAGGAAAAAGCAAGTGATAAAAAAAAAAAAAAAAAAAAAAAAGTCCAATGGAGCACATTCAAACCTTTTACCCAATTGTACTTTAACTCACACATACATATTTCATCACTGTACACAGTCCACTTCCCAAATTTCTTTTATTTAATATTCAATATGTGTTTCCGCAGAATTCCATTCAAGATTTAAAGCCAAAGCTTTGCTAATCAAAAGAAAAAAAAAATGATGTAAGATACAATATTTCAATCAGTTCAGCTGAACATGAAATAAATTGCTAGCTATAAATTGCTAGCCCTGTTAAGTGACTGCAGTCCAAGAAGAGAAAGCAGTTATTTTTGGACTATTTTTGTTGATGATGAAAATCTTTTTTTTTTTTTTTTTTTTTTTTTTTTTTTTGTGAAGGAGATTGCCATGGTCATTTGAGCAAATGCACTTAATCATGACTAAGGAAGCTGGCAAGCTCCTGCCAAACTCATACAGGTTCTTGAGATTCATCCTAAAGTTAGCTAAAACTGGTCTAGCTTAAGGTTAGTCTTCAGCAATGGGGGGGGGAGAGGAGGGTAGGCTCCTGGCTGGGTCAAATGCATGGTGACTGTGGGTCTAGGAGACCTGCAGACCTGCATCCTGCCCTCTGGTTATTTGCACAGTGGTTCACTGGATGGAAATGTGGATGTTTGCTCTAATCACTGCACGTGGAGAGGAGGGGTGGAAGGACTGAAAAACAGAAGGTTTTGTTGTTCAGCCTTTCCCCCTGTGCTGTTCAGTCCAGCTGTGCAGCACTTTGTGGGAAGACAGATGTTGGAACAGTAAGATAAGTCATCTGTGTTGGAGCAGTGCATACAGGAGGCATACTGTGGCTTCCAGAGTTCCTCTGAATCCAAAGTTTGTCGCCAAGCCCTTTTTGAAGTCCATATATCTAAACCTAAATCAGTCTGTAACTTAAAGTCAGAAGGAACTGCGATGGCTACACAAGGCACTTTTCGAAATTCGAAATGGCACAAAACTGGCAAGCAAAAGATGTATAGCTGAGAACACCAGTTGTGCTATTACATAGGCTAAAATCAGAAGGACTGAGAGGCAAAGTCATCTATAGCTATAAAGCGTTATGAAATGACTTACAAAAGCACTGGAAGTCAGAGGAAAGGAAAAGTCCATCAGTAAGAAAGGGAAGCAAATAATGGACTAGACAGAGAAGACAGAAATACCAAATGCCATTATTTCGCACTGCTCTTCACAGAAAGGTTAATAACTGTGTCAGAGCTATAAGAATGTTCCCTGTAACAAGGGGTTATGAGCAAAGGCAAGAACAAGATAAGGAGTATTTGGATAAGTGTGATATATTTGGGTCAGCATGGCCTTCTGAAATGTACCAAAAGAATTATTTACAATGACTCTCAGAAGCTTACAGAGAACAGGGCAATTGTCAGAAATCTAGAGGAAGGCAAACATAGTACCTGTCATCGCAAAGGACGGTGCAAAGGAAACAGAGGCTTGTAAATACCTAAAAAGATACAAAAAAAAAAAAATAAAAATATTGAACTTGCAGCTACCCATGAACAGTGAATAATATCTAACATGCTTTATGAAGTCAAAATGAATGCAATTTCCTTCTGTGATTGGGTGACTCATCCAAAACAGAGGAAAGCAGAAGCACTTTGTCTTTAGGCAGGTGTCTGATACCCTCTTAAGCACTGTTTTCTCATGAAAGTTGAGCTCAAACTTGTAGCTTTGAAGCTTTTTGATTAGTGAATCAGTAGAAGCTTTTAGCAAAGGTGCACACTCCTTGGTAGCAAGGAGTTCACTGGTCAGTATTTGTTACTGGGTATGCACCTGACTTTATCAAAATATTTAAGTGCAGATATGTGCAGTGGCATAAATTCCTTGAGTGGGAGGGGACTGGGCATTAAGATATTTTTAACGTCTACTTTATAAATGCTTTCCCTTAATGAAAATTGCTGTGTACAGCAGTATACTCTTCTTTGCTCTCTCTCCACCATCCCTTTCCCCAGGGTATATACTATGAAAGGGCTTTGCCTTGAGCAATAGCCTGTACTGCAGTAGAGTATCACATACAGAAAAGTTATCTAACATCATACAAAAATGTAATAGTTGGGCGGAGGATGGGAGTCTAGAGGTACGCCTTTAACAAGTTGTCTTAAAGACAATTCTTCTTAAACATTTTTCAGGCTTTTGCATAAAGATTGCAGACTAGGCATTACAGCATCTAATATGAGCAGTGGATTTATGCTCTGTAATAAATGTATCCATAGGGTGCTGCATTGTTGTTATGATAGTGAATTATAGTAAAATTAGGAGAATTAATAATGACCCAGCTGGAATAATTTAGCACTGTGATAACTAAACGCTAACCTAATACTCAGTTTATTCACAGAACTATTTATAAAGAACACTGAATGTGAGTGTCTAAGGGGAAGCTTCTATAGAAAACAAAGCGAAACCCTAATCATAAACAAATGCCATAGCACATCATTAAGAGGATTAAGTGGCTTGAAATTGATGTCTAAGGCATTTTGGTTGATTGTTGCTAAATATACCACATGCTTGACAATCATCTCCTGTTCGCCATCCTCCTCCTGCTAGTTGTATGTCATGCAGTATTATCCATGTTTACCAGGACTGCCTCGTACCAGGTCTTTATCTGCAAGGTATTCTGCTCCATGCCAGACCTGATCTGAATTTTGCAGTCTGAAGTGTTGGCACTGGTCGGTGCCAGCCCATTAATACCTTAATAGTGAGTTAGTGGCCAGCTTCAGTAAACACCGGGCTAAAAGCAAAACAGAAGAGCACAAGACTTCTGGAGTTTGCTAAATTTAGTTACCTCCGTAGTCTTTTAAACAGAAGGCTTGGGTTTTAGTTTGAAAAGTCTTTTTTTTCTAAGAAATATATCCCATTGTAATTTAAAAAAAAAAAAAGAAAAAAAAAAAGAAAAAGGAGGACATGTTCAAAAATAATTTAAAATTCAGTGAAACTTTACATGAAGAAATTAGTATTTCATTGAGTAACTCATAATACCTTTCTGAATAATTAATGTTTCTGAGACTTTGGTCTACTTATATATATGTTCTTCAAGTAACAAATGTTCATAGAATATCCTGAGTTGGAAGGGACCCACAAGGATCATTGCGTCCAGCTCCTGGCTCCACACAGGACCACACCAAAATCAGGTCAAATAATGAGTATATATACATAAATATATACATAAATAATATCCATAGGTAAAATTAATTCCCCACTCTGCCCTACTTAATGCTCCCTTGCTGTCATACCATTGGGCTGTGCTCTGTCAGGAGGAAGAAGCTGCTGATGTAATTTAGACAAGTCAAATGTTTCTGAGGAGAAGTTTATGATAGTGGAGTCATTGCATCTCTGCAAATGTCACCATGACAATCCTATCGATCTGTTCAGGCTATCGCTAAAAGCCCATGGAGAAGCGGGTTGCACTACCCAATGATAAAGCAAGGCAGGAGATACGGCTGCCTTCACGGCTATTTAATATGCATGAGCTTGTTGTAGCCATGAGCCAAATGGGAAGTAGGACCAACCCTGCAATGCTGATTGAAATCACCCCAAAGTTAATGGATTGTCTTGCGTTGATGACAGCAGCCTTTTGATCAGGCCTTACTAAACAGGGTGCCAAGTGTGCGATCGTGCACAAGGATAAAGGGAAAGTGCATCTGTGTGCTAGGACTGAGGGGAACACGGCCTGCACCCGCACTGCACCCGCCTGGTCGGTACGGGGCTGACAGCAGCAGCCTGTCACACAGCACGGCTCTGGGATGTGAGCAGGGAATACCTCGAGTTCCAATCCGATGTAACGTGTTCACCTGAAATATCACCACTTCATCATTTTTTCAGGGGTATTGAATTAAATTGTCAAAAAATGTCTCTTGAAGGTCACAGGTTGGATTTTGGAGTTAACAAGTTCTTCTGTACCTTGCAGGTTCTTACCACTTCTGTGAAGGAGCTGTCTTGTACCCATTCAGGGCACTGTTGTACTGAGTTGTTTCTTTTATATTTAGAAAAAAATGTCACTGAGATACACTTGCATGTGTGCTCTGGTGGTGTACAGTCAATGTTCTGTGCAATTCCACAAAAGGCAAATGTTGGATGATCCTGGCTGTGATCTGTTTTATTTTGTTGCAAACTAATGCCTGGATAAAGAACTCCCAAATTTTAAGTTAAGGATGTTTGGGGTGTTGGTCTTTTTCATCTTTTTTTTTTTTTTTTTTTTTTTTCCTTCCTTTATCAGTTTTATTATCAAAAACCAAGCGTAAGTCCTGATTCCAGGCTCTCTGTATGAGATACTGACAACTTAAGCTTGCTGATCTTTCCCCGAGGCTCCCATGTTCCCTGCTGTTGGCTCTACCCCTGGGCTGCAGGCAGCTGCAGAGGAATTGCAGGAAGAAATTAAGAGCAGCAAAGTTTTCAGCCATGGTTGGAATGGTTTGACCCATTCCATCTCATGTAAGATGACTTGTATGCTAAACCCACCAAGCCATTGCCTCTCGTTCTGGGACATTTCTGTGCTTCCTTCACAGCACAATTAAACTTCTGTTGGAAGTTTAGACTGTAATTTAGAATTAATCATCCCATTCTGAGGACGTCCACGTAAACAAATATTGACTACAGTAGTCACTGTCTCTGTGAACACCGTCTCAGGGTTGGCTCTTTTATTCAGTTTGTTTGTGCACTCTGCAGACCAATTCTTAGTAGGCCTCAGTCAAAGAGAACGTCCACAGAAGCGTGAGCACAACCGAAGAGCTCAGCAGTCCATTGTCTCATGATGATGGCCGTGCCACAGCAGCTTTTTAGTAATCCAGTCACCCTCTGGGAAAGCCAGATATTTGAGGAACATAAGCAGAAAGAAAAGGTATCTGCTTTGTGCCCAAGTGGAAAGACATTGCCAAATGGAATTAAAACTTCCATCTAGACAGCAATCAAAATTAGCCTTTCATCAGACATTAAGGTTACACTCAAATTGTTCTGTAAGCATTAGTAACCTAATTGTATTATTTTGGGATACATGCATAAGTAAATATTGAATATATTGGCTATCTTGTACGTAGAAATGAAGCTAAAATTTTTAGTGAAGATGGAGACTCACTACTAGGTATTGCTTCTTAAATGCCTTGCTATTCATGCTGTGGGATGGATTATTTGAGTCACTGTTTCCCTTTTTGGTTGATTTAACCCAATGTATTCCTACATTCAGTCAGCATTTAAACGACTAGGCAAGATGCAATCTTCATAAATTATTACAGACCAGTGGAAGTCTATCACATTGCATATAGGATTTTGAGTACAGAATAATGAAGGATCTTGCTCTGAGTCAGAACTGGCATTTTTATCAAGAAAAAAAATCTTTTAAAAATAATATGTGTAACAGACTGTAAATGAATGTATATCAACACAATCCATAAAATGCACGCAACCTGCTGAGAGATATGGCAGTATCATTCCTGTATAAATCAGTTCATAAACTCGTTTTTAATTTTTTTTGGCAGAGTTATGAAGCCAATTAGCTTGGTAATAAATATTCAGCTTTAATGGGCAAGTAAATAATTAATGTTATTGCCTTTGTAAATTTAGCTTTTCAGTTATAAATTAACATAATTAAGAGTAATGTTTCAGTATGCATTTTACCAGCCAAATCTAAATCAAGCAATTAAACTGTAGGTTTTCCACATCAAATGAGTTGCGTTTATAATGATACAAACTGCAGAAGTAAATTTGTTTTTCATGGTCAGATTCATTACAAAAACATGAAGGAGAATATTCTGTAGGAGATGTAATCAAGTATATTATTTGAAGAACCATTAATATATACTTTAACTACTTTTTGTTGTCCTTCCACAGTAAAATAGAAAGGGGAAAGCACACTTCCCATCAGTCTCTGGCACTGGGATAATTGTCTGGGTGTAATTATAACGCTCACTGAAAGATGGTTATTGCTGAAGAACTGTTGTCACATCTCTTTGTTGAATTGATTGCAAATATGCAAGGTATGGATTCGAAAAGATAAAAATTGCTCTGTAGTCATTAACTTCAAAAGCTCCAGGCTGACTGAGGCCAGCTGAGAGTTTGATCATACCTCCTTCCCCCACCCCGCTTCGTGTTGCTCCTTACCTTCTGTGATGTGCACGTGCCATCCTCCTGTGCCATTCCTCAAACTTAGGGAGCAACCAAAGCAGTGGTGCTGTTCTTGGGGAGAGCAGATGGGTTAATAGGAACATGTAACTATTAGCATTTCTAATTGGGATGCAAGTCGGAGCTGCTGAATCCAGCCCTTTCAGCAGCTGCTACAGAAGAGCAAAGCACGTGGCTGTAACTTCAGGTGGGCTCAGGAGGTCACATCGAGATTTCTGAAGATGCATTTGAGGGGTGGTTAAGGCATGTCTGAAGCCACATAGCTCATGAAAGCTTTCAAGCTTCAGGGACATCAGACTGTATAAACTTGGGCCAATATTATTATTATTATTATTACTGAATTGCAGAACATTTCCATTTCTGTGAACGGTGCCAGTTTGTGACTTTAAAGTACTGCTTTTGGGTGGAAACAGGAAGAATCCAGGAGAAGTGACTCTAAAGCACATGCATGTATAGACACACACGTGCACCCTCACAGGAAAACTTGAAGTTTGAAAATATGTCTTGAGTCAAACAAGGCCTGAAAGCCCCTACTGAAGCAACAGAGCCATAGACGTTTCTAATCTTGCAGGCTCCGCAGATTGTAATTTATCATGGGCTGAGCAGTCTATTTATAGCTCTTCAAAATGTTTCTGAGAGCAACATTTCGCAAACTGCCAAAAGTTTGCAGATTTGCAATGAGAAGAGTTTCTTGATGCGCAGGCTTGCCCACATCCAAACCTGTTCATTGACATTTCTAAAAGCTGTGATTTCATAGTCATTTTATGTCCCATAACCCAGGGGGCAAATTTATCACTGGCAGAAGCCTACTGAAGTCGGCGAAGTTACACCAGAGATAAATTCAGGTCAATGAACGTCATTTTAGTGCTGTTCAAACTGTTTGCGGTGCTATGCATATAGATAGCTGTAGGCTTTTTTTGCTGTATCCAATTGTTTAAGGGTGAGTGGACTGAACAAATTTATCCTTGAGCTGAATTTCTGCTAATTGATTTATACATGCAGAACTGCAGTGCAGTTTTGACAATGTTGTTTTGGGTTGTAGAAGGACTTTAAAAAAAAAGGCAGAAGAAGCAAAGCACGCTAAATTCTCTTGCCTGATAACTACAGGATCATATTTCCAACGAGATTTTAAATGAACACAGTCACTTGCTGGGTGCAAGAGTTTGGGAATACAAGCGCCTGACGGCACAGACAGTTATCCTGTAAGCACAATTAACTCGGTGTAAGTGTGCATCTATAGCAGGCAATCGGTGATAAGGCAGATTTCTGTTTCAAACACTGCACTGTGCTGAAAAATTGTCAGCTGTATTTTGTAATTATTCTTTGTTAATGCCTAGATGCAGAGGGGTTCAGGTGCATTGTATTCTTTCTGTGCAATGGCTAATGGGTCTTCTCATCTGGTGTCAGGCTCTGCCTGGACTCTGTGACATATTTCTGGCTGGGGTCTGCTAATCAACTACTTCAAACAGAGTCAGCAGTCTTGAGCTGTGTCTGAGGAGAATTCAGTGTGTTTTGTAACAAGGTTATTCTAGACTCCTCTGCATTTGATAGTCTACTTTTAGCTGCTTTGGTTTTCAGCACAAATAGAAAGATTGCTCCAAGACTACTGAGAGCCTAATGAGATTGAAGGCAGGTCAGGTACTTGCTGTTCAGGCTGGCTCAGCCGTGCAGTCTGCTGGATGCTGTATTTCTGCTCCGTTCATTAAGCCTTGCAGTGTGCCGAGGAAACCAGCTTTTACGAACTTGAAGAAGTGTGGCGCTGCCTTATTTTATGGATGAATGAGAGTATTTTGGTTAGTTTGGAGGCTTGCTGGAAAAGTCCATCTAACCTGCCTCCAGGAGCAGACAGCGGGAGGTGTTTACGTGGGTGAACTCTGAAGATTTTTCTCATGTGGAGCTGGAGGCAGGGATGCCTCCAGTGCCAATACTGGATTGCTCAGGACTTTGCACTCGTTATTGAAGTTTTTCTTTAGTTCAACATGTAGGATAGGTGGCCTGCTTGGGAAGCTGTAGACTAGAGCAGTGTGTGTGCTTGGAAAGGGGAGAGGGCATTAAGGAAATCCCAGTTTGCAGTTACAAGTGTGTTGGTGGCTGTGCCCCAGAAGGTCTGGTTCTGGGGCTAGCAAGCACTCCTGTTTCTTTATGGTCCTTTTAAACTTGCATCAGCATTGTTCAAACTCTTGACACTTCACCTAGAAAACTCTGACATCCTCCTGCAGCCCCAGGTCTGCTCTGGCCTCTCCTTGCCTCTCTGGAGCACTCACCCAGCCCTTGTGGTCCTTGTCAGCCCTTGCAGGCACCCTTTCCTCCTCCCTGATGCTTGGGCAGACCTCTGTGTGCCCTCTTCTGTATCTTCCTGCCTCTGTCTTTTTTGTACCAGTTGCTGAAATTAAAGCACTTAAGAGCTCTAGAGATTTACCAGGCTTTTATGCTGGTTTCCAGCTCAAGCTGGGGTTATTTTTCTTCAAATATATGATCCACATTGGATAAGCTACATTTCAGGAGTTAGTATGGTGTTTTTTCAAGTGTCAGTGAATTTGATGTACTTTGCAGGCTAACATGTCAGATCTGTGCAGTAAATAAGGCTGCCTTTTTGTGTCATTTATGAACTTGGTTGACTCTTACTTTTCCCTTAGGTTGTAGCAGTGTAAAACCAGAAACGAGGGGTGTGACTTTTGGAGTGAGAGCACGTTGTGTACAACTAATTTATCAAACAAAACTTTTCAAAGTTGAAGTGGTTAAAAACTACTGTTTGTACTACCATAACTAAACTTGGCTGAATGCGTCAAAGGAGGATCACGCTGTGGACTCTCAGCAAAAGCATCAGTTTGATGCTCTGTGTGGATTTTAAAATCGAAAAGTGAGAAGAATAATCTGAATTTATAATGGAAATCCCTGCTCAGATTCCAGGCTGACAACTGACTGACAGCTGTGTGTCCTCTAGGTGCCACAGAATCCAATATATTTATATTTTCTCAAACATTTGACATACCAGCTTATCCCAATATGTTCCACAGAGATAAACAATAAAGTTACAGTTAAATAAATAACTTCAGAGATAAGCAACTTTAGCAAAGGACTAAAGGTTTGCTTAGCAATGACATTTAACAGGAGCTGGAGATATGCATTTACTTATTCTTTCTCCAACAATTAAAAAAAAAAAAAAAAAGAGAGAGAGAGAGAAAGGAAAAATGGCAGTAATACAAATCAGAGGTCTCTTCAGCATGACAGATTAGGACAGCAAAACAGTGGCTTCTTATGACCAGCCTTAATGCAGGCTAGTAATAAATCTCACCAATTCCAGTGAGAGCAGGGTGAGGACAGTGCCAGGACTGTTGGGAAATTTCATCTGCACTATTATAAAGAGAGTCCTGGGAAGAATAAATAAACAAAAGTGAAAGCATGTCTGAAGGAGATACAGAGAAGTCAGCCACCAGTTTTGGGTGGCAAAATGAAAATACACTGAGTTGAAATGAGATTAAAGTTCATAGTGGTCAAGCTAATACTTTTGATACAGAGAAAGAGAAGTACAGTATGCTTATAAAAAGCTTATGCCGTAATGCCCTGATCCAGTAATACGATCCACTTATATGCTATCAGCTGTGGTAAAGAGATCCAAGGGTATTTGAATCTTCTAGTAATAAACAGCATTCCTCATCCTGGCATGCAGCTCTACTACAGACTATTGCAAATGCCCCAGCAGAGTCTCTGTACACTAACTTGGTGCGTTACAAGTTTATTTTGGAATGGATCCAAAAATAACATTTTTCCCTCATTAACATAATTTGTTTTACCTTTTGGCATATGCTGGTGAACGTTTCCCTTGGGACAGTTGGGGATGTCACAGCGTATCCCACCTCCACAGCCCTCTGGATGCAGGGCGAAGCCCTCGCCCTGGTCAATGTGAGCCCCGGGAGGAGAGGGTGCAGAAGAGGTGGCAGTCTGTCCCGGGCAAGGGGAAAGAGGAGATAAGGGAAAAGAAAGGCACTGACTTCACTTTGTCAATGAATTAAGGACTCTGCCATACTAAATTTGGAAATGAAACCTTTTAGCAAGCTGGAAAAAATAGTTAATGCTGATATAGTGCAGTTCAGCTGGAGAAACATGCTTCTCATTTGCTCTGAATAGACCTGATGGAGCCGCTTACAGCACACACGAAAGTGAGGCTATCGGTTTAAATGTGATACCAAGATAATGACGTGATTGCTTTCTAGTTACATTCCCATTTTAAGCTTGAGTAAGAGGAAATCCAGTTAGATACTGCTGTATTGACAAAGGCTGTACCACACAGCTGCCTCGGATAAAGCTGCCGGCCCTTGTTGGCAAAACTGGTTTTATTTCATTACTGAAATATTTTGAAGATCTGTCCAGTTACGTGCAAGCTTTTTGGTACTCATTCTGTCCTAAATCCAGAAAATCAGTTAAGCATTGCCTCACTCCTCCAAGAACGTGCTTCCAACCCTTTGCAGTCATCTGACAAGGATGCTTGCGTTGCTGGAACTTTGTCCTTACTTTTCATTAAACTGACAGAAGAAACAGTCTCTCAGAAGAGCTGCAGTACAAGGACAGATGTGCATGTAAGCACTTTCCAGCATTGCCAGCCCAGGAGATATTATTTTATACTGTAACCAGACTGTAGTAGTAGTAGTAAAAGTAATAGTAATAATAAAAAAACCTTAATGGTGTAATGCAGTGTTAGCAGCTAGACAGTTAGACAGTAGCTTGTAATGTAATGCTTTCGAACATGAGTAGCAGCCTTTGTAAGCAGATTTTTTCTCCGAGATGCACATTTTATTTCAAAAGGGAAATACTTCCACTGTGTGTCTGGATTTCATTTTCAGAAATTATTTACTCTTATGCAGCAGTAACAGCAAGACTTGTGCAGATTTTAGCATTTTACTTTTGTACCTCATCACATTAATACTTATTTCTTCTTTCCCTGGATACCTTTATTTTTCAGTTAGATGACATAAGCAAACAAACAAACCCACAACGTTAATATTCAGCAACATGGCAGCATACCATTATATTAATTTCAGTCAATGTATTTTCCGTTTTGTTGCTACCTGCACTCTTTCATTGAGTTAGCTTCTTGAGGAAGCCCATCACACCACCAGCCTCCACCAAATTTCTAAATCATGGGTGTTATCACCTGAATTGCAGTTCTGCTATTTCGCTATTTGTTTTGTCGGCAGGGAAGGAAAAAAAAGCCTCAAAGCAGCTGGGTGCCAGTATTGCTGGTGACTTCGATTTTATTTATGTTTTGTACTGAGCCATCGTGAATGACAAAGTATGTCTGGGGACTCGGTCGTGGGCAATGCTCTGTTAGAGTTGGAAAGGTGCCATAGTTGCATTGCTACCAATTTTTTACCATTAGCCTTCTGGAAAGAAGGATTCCAAGTCTCATTTTATTCTCTTCTTCACCACTGTCACCTCTACACTAAATTAATTTAAGATCTTTACCAGAGATGGAGCTGACAGGATGAGATGTTGATCCTACAGCTTCATTGACGTGGCAGGAGCAGAGAAACAAATCCTATAAAACACAGAAGCCAGCTTCCCTTAGCTTTGTGCTATGAGGAGTCATGGGCATCCTTTGAGATAGCTCTTCCTTTCAGCTGAAGCCAGTGAGTGTGTGTACTGGGTCTGGCTGGGATGTTAACTTTCCCTGCAGCAGCCCATACAGTGCTGCGCTCTGCACTTGTAGCTAGAACAACAGTGGTATCACACCAGTGTTGTGTCTGCTGCTGAGAAGTGCTGGCACAGCATCAGGACTCTCTCTGACCCTCCTAGGGGGTGGGCAAAAAGCGAGAAAGAAACATCAGCAGGGCAGCTGACCTAAACCAACCAAAGGGATATTCCATACCATATGATGTCACACTCAGCAATAAAAGGTGGAAAAAGGAAGAAGAGGGGAGGGGTGGGCTCTCGTTGCGAAAACGTCTGTCCTCCTCCCGAACACTGGCTACGTGCGTTGAGGCCCTGCTTCAAGGACGTGGTCAAGCATCGCTCATTTGTGGGAAGTAGAGAGTAATTTCTTTCCTCTGCACTTCCACATAGCCTTTACTTGTTTTGTTTAGTTATTCCCTTTTTTTCCCCCCTCCCTTTTCCCCTTTCCCTTTTTTCCCTTTAGTTGAATTGTTTAATTAATAATAATATTTCCTTAATTATATATATATATATATATTTCCCCTTTTTAATTAAATCATCCTTATCTCAACCCGTGAGTTGTTCTTTCCTTTACTTCTTCCCCTCCTCATCTGAGGAGGGGGAGTGAGAGAGCGGTTGTGGTGTTCAACTGCCTAGCACGGTAAAACCACCACAGTGTGTTGGGAGCATTTTCAGCCATATTGTCCTGAAGCTCTCTAGGAAACAGTGATCTTGATCCTGAAGACAGGGCAAAATGCAGCAGCTGTTACTTGGCTGTATGGGGGCTAATGTCCAAGGCTGTAATTAGAAGATATATCTGCTAATGAATTGTTGTAATCCCCTGCTGTGTTCTCAGTCTGCTGTGGGATCTTTTTCTTGCACTTAGAGAAGATGCTGACCTTGTTAAATATTTAGCAATAAAAATGTGTTTTTCCCTGCCTGTTTCACAACCTTTTACAACTTTTTTCTGGCTCTACCAGCAGAGCTCCCCTGTATTAGTCTTGTGTGTTTGCCCAGGTGTAGCTCTAGGGAAGGAGGGTATTTACAAGAGTGCATGTGCTCGTGCTGCATAGGCCTGACTGCTGGACGTGTCTGCATGGCTGTACACACACACGGAGTTTTGATTTCCTAATGTCCACACTACAAGTGAAAACCAAAAGGACTTGAATATTTAAGCAAGGAGATACGGCTTCAATTATTTTAAGTCATCAGACTCCTTAAATATTTAATCTTTCCCGAGCCCAACTAATTTCTTCAATTGCAGTTAGGTAGGTTGCAATTAATTTTTGATGAGACAAACTGATACTAATTTGAATATCTACTATACTGTAATATTTGCTTGCAAATATGTTGTTCAGCTTTCAGATGCAACTTTTTATAGGGCAAAAAGAGGTAAATTCTCACTAATATAGTCATGTCTGGCCACAAGATCCATACCTTGAGCTGTACGACACCCAAATACAAGGATATGATGTGCTGGGTCAGATAAAGGTCCAGCCGGCTCCTGTCCTCGTCTTGACAGTGATCAATAGCTGACGTCTAAAGAAGAATGTAAGAGCAGAACAAAGGTATAGCAAGGCTTCCTTTGAGATAGTCTCCCGTCCGTCATCGATTCATGGTCAGGGAACACTTCAAGGTAGAAGTGGTGTCTTCAAATTTAATATTTGAGCTGATCTGTTACATCTAAAGTGTATGGTTATTTTGTACAATTCATGCTTTTTTTCAGTCAAGGACTGAGGTTCCTCTAAGGGAAATACTGTCTTTTTACTGGAAAACTGTCTTGTCTGCCTTTCTGATTAAGGAGAACATTTCTATGCCTGCTTTTGTAGCTTGAAGACTGTTTTGATGCATTTAACTATGTTAATTTAGGAATGTACCAGAATATTTAATTTAGAGTTCCCGAAACAGAATGTAAAACTCTGAATTGGTGGTATAACAAAAGTAATTTGTGGTTTGTCAGTAGCTACCTCCACATATCTGACCGAAGGAGAATGGGGGTGGTACTAAATTTTAGAACAAAAAAAGCAAATGGAAATGCGGGACTTCTAGTACGTGGGGCATTTCTGTGTGTTCAGATTTGATATGATTTCAGATTGAAGCAATGCCAAATTTCCTGTAATCTCCTGTGAACCACCCATCAACAGCAACCTATATAGACATTTATGTGTATAAATGCGTAAAATACATTTTGAATTAGAATCCTTAACATTTTACCTTTGAAACAAAGTCCCTGCAAACTACAGCAGCTGCAGACTGGAACAAACATTTGTCAGCAGGATGCTGGTGTCTGCCTCTCTCTCCATCCATCACTCTGGGATCGGGCAGTGGCCATCAGGACGGCTGCTTGCTAGAGCTGCCCGAAGTCAGAGATCCAAGGAACAACTCAGGAGCTGTGTGCTGTGTTCTCTGGTTCCTGGCTTCCTGTTCTATGGTTTCCATGCACTTTCCATGTACTGTTCAAAAGCATTTTTCATCAGTTGGAAGCTTTTTAGATTGGCAAGAAAACTTCATTGGGCCTTAAAACTGTGTGATACTGAGATGGAAAAGAGAAACTTCTTTTTGGTTAATCTGATTTTTATTTTATATATATGTTATATATATATATACATTATTTCATTTTACATGGTGCTGTTTTAGCAATAGTGATGCTTGCTGGTCATGAAGACTGCAACTTCCCCATCAGTATCAATTCATCAAGTCACAAAGTAAAAAAACACAACTGAGTTTTGATGAACTTTGATAAGAATGAAATTTCTGTTCTGCCAGTGATTAACTCCAAGGTCCAGTTGTAACAGCTGAGTTAAACTGATGGAAACAATCTCTCTGATCTGTGCTTACCTACTGCTGTTTAAGTTGTTCCACATCTCCTCAGTGATCATTCCTTTCTCAGAAAAGAAAAATAAATCAAGTCTTTAACCTGGAGAACGGGAAGGAGACCTGAAACAGGGTAACATCCTCAGTGTAGTGTTTTTTTTTTTTTTGTTTGTTTGTTTGTTTTTAACTTTAGCCCTGCTTAACGTCATTTTGTTGGACACTGATTCACTGATTTTACAGATCCTAGTGAACCCCAGACTTGGCACTTTACTGGAATTTTCAGGCTATCTGAGCTCACCCAGAGGAGGGGAAGAGCAGCAGATAGGCATGGGATGGACAAGTTCTCCGCGAATGCAGGTGCCACCTTGTCCTCGTAAATACCAGTGTGTAGCTACTGAGTTTGCTGTGAACTGTACCAACTTTCCACCACAATCATTAACTCCACTCCTGCACCTTGCTGCTCATGGGAGCCCTGGCCACAGGTTTTATTTAGTTAAGTTGCACCGCAGGGGTGAGGGATGTCTGTAAAAAATGCTTGTATTGGAGAGATGGAATCGGTGCACAGTCACTGCATTTTATTGTGACCAAAGTTGTTTTTCCCCATCATCTCCCTAACTCCTGTTACTTCCCACCCTCCAGCATCACAAAACATTAGGATTAATCCAGAATTTCAGACTGGCTCAGGCAACTGCTTGGCTGGATTCTGCAGCAGCATTTTCCAGCTCACTGTTGCTGCTGTGCTCTCATTCCCGTAATGGTAGTGGTTACAAGTGAGGGAAGCTTTCTTCTTCTTTTTTTTTCTTTTTTTTTCTTTTTTTTTTCTTTTTTTTTCTTTTTTTTTTGTCTTTGCCAAGAGCTGAAAATGCACTCTCCTGCCCATACTGTAATTTATGATCCGCCCAGCAGTGCAGGAATTAGGAGAACACAGGAAGCCTAAGTGCATGCATAGCAGCTTATTAAGGCAATGTGCCAACTTCTAACCAAAGAGGTTTGCTTCAGATGAGAATTGGCAAACTGTTCTAAATAGGAGTTTTCAAAAGCACATCTTTTCCAACCTGAGACCAGGCTCCTGCACTCAGTTTGCGATGATGATCTAGTCCTGTTACTGGTTCTTCTACTTTTCAGTTCAGATGATGCTGTAGGTAATGCACAAAATGTAGAACTGATTTTTTTCATGATTTTTGTGATACATTTTTATGAAGAAAAATGAAAGATGGTAGATGGAAGATGGAAGAAAAATGGTAACTGTGGTCCTCAGAGACAGAATGCCCTTGAAAGCAGTAGAATCAGGTCTTGCTGCTACCTACAGGTCAGTTGCTGCAGCATTAGCCCTTCCTAAGCCCATAAGTCATTCGGCAACCATTTCAGTCAGCAGTCTGATTTTTCATATGTCATTTGCAACCAAAGGCTTTATAGTTAGCCTGTAAGAGGACAGGAAATATGAACTCCACTTTTTTTCCTTCATGTCTGAGTTCAAGAGATGCAGAAGGTCTGAAAATACGTGCCAAGAAGTGCAGGGCTGGGCTCTGCCTCCCCGCCTCCTGTTGCAGGTATCTCACAAGCTGCTCCAGTTACACCTTCAGGTATGAGACATAGCATAAACCACTCATCTAAGGTCCAGTGAAGTAATTAGTGCTAAATAAAGTGACTACACTTGGCTATTCTGATCAGTGTGACCATGACTGCTATGTAGACTTTTGGTAAAATAAACTAATATAATAATGATAATGATTTTAAAAATGTAACATGATGCTAACTTTAAGTATGGACAATTTTGCACACTGATTAGTGAAATATAGTCTATTGCAAGCCCCCAGACTGACTGGGTTTCCAGCTGTAACCTGTTCCGGAGTTCAGGATTGTTTGTGAAGACATAATGGGACTTTGTGGTATTTCAAGCTGTCACGGGCTTTCTCCTGTGTAGGAGACCTCTAAGGAATAAATGGCTGCATTTCTTTTTTTCCCCATCTCTTCTTTGTGTGTTTCTAAGCAAAGTTGGAGTCTGGCTGTGTTCAGGCTGCTGTGTTGAGTTGATGTTAGACAAATTGTCTCTGAGCCTGGTTTAGAGACCCAAACCGCCTGGCACCTCCACTAGTCAGAGCTGTGGCTGTGGCTGTGCACTGGAGAAGGCAGCCCCAACTGCCCAGGGGTGATCCCTTCCCTCCTCTTCCTCATCACCCATGCTTTTCCTCCCTCGGGGAGCAGAGCCAAAGAATGGCCAGCCAAAAGCAGCCAGGGGACCGGGTCCGAAGTGAGCTTCGCTGTGCTCCCATCCTGGGTAGTTGCAGTCCAACAAGCAAACCGTGTAGGAGTTGGTTAAGAGGCCAGATCCTGCTCTCTGTTTGCTCCTTGCCTGCTCTGTGCAGTTCTGCCTCGTCTCGCTTTGCAGGCTGTATTGTCTATCTGAGGGAAGGACAAGCCTTTGAATGTTTTCCCATGTGCCAGGGGGATTAGGGGTGACTAATGTTCATGGCAGCAATGAACATAGGGATGTTTGAACTTCTCAGTGCTTCTCTAAGGTTTTTTTGTGTGCTGATCGTATTGTTTCAAGGTGGTTGTGGTCAGTGATAGGGAGCTAGAAAACGTGGTGATATTGAGCTCTCACCCTCCCAGAAATCCTTAGGATGTTTTTTCTGTCTCTCACAATTGGTTTGGAGACCAAACTTCAGGAACATGGTGCTGAGTGTTGGGCTGACAGTCGCTGCTTCCCAATGACTAAAAGACCTAATGTAATTGCCTGATTGGGAGTCTTGAATTTCCTGAATGTGAGCCATTTTAACAGTGCAAAGTATTAAGACTGAGGCTGTGTCTCTGCTTTTAATACGAAAGTTCTGTTATTCTGTGAAAATGCCATAATTAATTAAAATATTCCCTATGGAGAAGTGTATTACTTACTTTCTTAGTGTGATATCTGGCTGGAATAAAATGCAGCCAAGCTGGCTTTTGTTTCATGGTGTGGTGGTGCTATTAAAGTATTGTAAAGCAAGAATAGCTTTGCACCACTGTTCCTGAATTCAGAGATTGCCCTCTGAAGGTGCCATGCATGATGGATTGTCACAGGCTCTTTGTCCTGCCTTGACATTTCATTCCTATCAGATGTTGTCCTGTGCTCTGCTCTGAATCTGCCAAACAACTGACCCTAGAATTTAATTCCACACCTTCTCCTCTCTCCTTTTTTCTGAACAGCATCTTCTGCAGCTGAGGCTCTAACATACTGGAGGACACTGCATCTTCCTCAGGGACAAGGGTGAGCTGGACCCTCTGGGGACCTTAGAAAGGAATTGCAGTTGGTGGTCACCTGGGGAACTTACTTCACACCAATGTTGCTCTGAAACGAGTTGAGTCCAACATTCACGTTTGGTAAGGTATGTCATTTCCCCCCTGCTTTTGTCTTTGTACTGTTTTTTGGATATCTACATACGGCGAAAATAGTAAGTTAGCAGCCTTTGTTTTAGTTGTTATATATGTGCCGTGCTCATACTGCCTCAATAAATAACCTTTGCTCTCTCTGAATTTGGAGAGTGTTCATCCAGACTGAAGTGTTTTTAAAGTCTTGGGCTCAAGGGGGTGCATGTTTATATCAAGTATTTTATTGAACACAATGCTCGTTGATGGTTGTGTTTTGTTGATGATGATGTATACGTGTTGATAGACATCCTCATTTTGAAAGTCTCACTTGTTGTGTTTCACTTATGTCTGTAGTTCAGAAGGTCGGAGAGGAAAATAATAAACAACGCTGAAGTAGCCAATTTGTAATACAGCCCTGTGCTCCCCTTTGTGCTTGGTATATTTTCATTGTTTGCCAAGGACAGTAATAATACCAATTTCTTGCATAATCTTACATGCCCTCTTTGTTGTGTGGCTTTTATAATTTTTACATGTGTGGAAGTTCTCATATTACACAAACATTTCCTTTGTTATGCTGTAAACATAGCAAGAAAATATGTAACTCATCTTTTAACAAGAAATTGAAGGCCAGGACTTAAGGAACATATTGTAAACAAATCCTGTGCTGTAGAAGCATTTAGGGCAGTAGCCTCTGTTACTGCAGTTTCTTTTCTGTAGGCCAAGTTGTTTCTGTGGAGGCAAAATTTGCTTCCAAAGAGCAAAATTTAAAGTACTGGTTCCAAGATCTTTGTAGAATGGTATCAGATGATGCTATCCTTTTTTATTTAACACATAGGTATTGAGTTCTCTTTCATGACTGAACCAGCAGTGTGGTTTGTTGACAAAAATATAGCAGCAATATAACACCCATATTTGGTGTTAGTGGGGAAAAAAAGAAGAGTTAAGACTTACTTAAAAGTCTCTAAGCAAACATGAGGCATCCAGGAGACTGTGCTTTCATTCTTCTGCTTTTGATATCATCACACCTGTAGTGTTACTTCTGGAGGCTCAAACTCGCATGGTACAGCCCTGCAGGTAGCGCTTGTGCACACGGGCAGTGTTCGTTGGGAAGGGCTCTGGGGGAGCTGGGCAAAGGGCTGTGCTGCTTGGAAACCAGTGGCACCTGAAAGCTTGTACATTGCCAGAAAAATGCAATTCCTCTATAATTTATGGTGTGCTTACTTGTATAATGAATGCTGCGAGTAGAGCTATTGGGAAGATTAGAAGGTCCTGGTGAAGAAACCAAACCTGTGTTTCTATCTGCTGCCCAGATGGGTGGTAGCTGGCACTTCTTATATCCCACAGTGCCCGTGAAATGGTGACGATGAGTTAGAGTGACAGAGCAATGCGGCACAAGACCTGTGTCTGCTTGCCTCTGCCAGGCTGTATGAGAGCACTGGATTCCTACGGGGGGCCCAGATCATCACGCCAGCTGGGATTCATTTACCTAGGTCAGCTGTCTAGGCTTCTTGCTTAAGCTCCCTGTGAAGACAGGCATTTCTGGGAGGTGATTTGTGTTGAACATTTTGCATACCTGCCTTAAAATGGCTTCTGTAGCTACGTGCCTGTCTCCAGTTATTGTAGAAAAAGTTGGAACAGCTTAAATTATGTTCTTAACTTTTAAACGTTGAGAGTCAAGAAAGGTCTGTTCTGCCTATATATAGTATATATTATCTGTACAGGTGTTTCAAGAAAACCACATTGGTGTCAGGGAGGAGAGACTTCTGTTGTTAAAACCCCTGAAATACTTGTTCTGTTTGTCTGTCTGCAACAGTAACATCTGTTTTCTAGAAGAGGAGCCTGTTAAACCTCACTTGTGATTTTGTTGTCGTCTTTACTTTTGTTTATTTCCAAGCTGTTGCTCTTGTGATTATAATACCTAAAGGGGAAGGCTGTAAGGGAGGTATTTCATAACCAAGAGAGCTTCTCAGCTCTTGTGGAGAAATATTTTACTCTATTATAATGTAGAAATCACAGCAGTTTGTTCTGTGTTTGTTTGAGATTTGTAGGTGAAAGCAAGTGAATCTTCCTTGTTCTATGTGCGTTCCACCGGGTGCACCGGGTGCCCAGGACATTCGGG
The DNA here is from genome assembly GCF_011077185.1 of Oxyura jamaicensis. Lineage (NCBI taxonomy): Eukaryota > Metazoa > Chordata > Aves > Anseriformes > Anatidae > Oxyura > Oxyura jamaicensis. The sequence goes on along the minus strand of NC_048905.1, from coordinate 11,912,828 downwards.
GATCTGTTGCAGCTGTTAGTGCTTGGTGTCTGGAATTGTGCAGTTGCAGCACAGTGGAATGAAGGGAGGATGAATTACAGATGTGTTGCAATGTCCAGGTTGCTGCATTGCTGGTGTTGTTTCATGCCCAGGGAAACATTACAAAGAACTGTTAGCCTGTTCATAGGAACTGTCCCTTAATAGTGACAGTAATGATGCACACCTCCAGACCTCGGCTGTTCCAGTCACCTGGACAAGTTGAGTTTTGTGAGGCTAGGACATTTGGTTGGCAGTGTCCCCTCAGTGCTGACCCTGCTTTGGGCAGGCCAGCAGTGTGATGGACTCCCCACCTGCTTTCCATCAAAATCAGACTGATGTTTGGTCTCTGAGGCTCACACCTCAGGCTGCAGAGGTTGTGCAGGTGTGTTTGATACACGACTGGAGGCATGGAGATAGTCTTGGCTGAGCTGCTGAGGAACCTATAGGGCAAAGAACAAGATTTGGATGTGTATCTGTTTGATTGAGGTTCCTGCTCTGATCTGAGCCAGTTTCTTTCATGTGTTTAGTTTAGTTAAGCAATTATGGTAACACCAAATGACATCAGGACCCACACTTGCTCTCTATCTCTCCTGGAAATGGCAAAATATGTCCAGACAATGTTAGCTGAACACATTCATCTTGCAGCATAAGTTGTTTGCTCACATGAGACAAGCTGATTCCCTTTTAGCAGCACTTCAGTGTTTGTGATGACGGTATTCTTATTGTGTAAGGAGTTCTGTTAAACTGATCTGTAGATGAAATGTAGAGTAATATTTTTTCTTAAATTGCTTTAAGATGAGATTTTTAGATTAGTAGAATCAGGTTAGTAAAATGCTTTATTCTGCTGAAAAAGCACATTCAATAAATATGTAAGAGAAAAATTTTAAGTAGACATTAACCATAGTTAATAAATTTTATCTTGCAAGTAGAATTGGAAAAACAAACAAAAAACCCCACCTACATTCATTTAAAGTTTTATGGATCTCATAGCAACTAATTGTCTTCATTACATAGGCATAAATCCTCAATGTAATTCAGCTACTTCAGATGAATTGTTTTGGATATTTTGCTTTGTTTAGGCTGTAATATATATATATATATACATATATATATATATGTATATATATATTTAAAATTTAATTCAAACATTACATTTTTTTAAACCACTCCCACATATATATTTTATAAATCAGCTCAATTAACAAAATTTAATTTTATTATAGAACAGTGCAAAGGCAGTGTTGCAACTCTGATGGTATGATACAGGTGAAGCAAAGAGAGGGTGTAGCTGTATATGCAAGCCCTTCTTGACCTACAGCAGTGCAGTAAGCAACTCTTTTTCTCATTCCCTGTATTTGGTCAAAATACAAATTATTGCCTCTGTCTTTGAATTCTTCTTGCTTTTTAAGTAATTTAATTTATGAAATCAGAAACAAACACTTACTTTGCATGTCTCTAAGTCTGGATGTCAATAGGACTATAAAGGGATTTCTCCAATGGCTTGATGAGGTGTGCAGGTCTTCTGGCTGTGTCTGAATGTGTCAGTGAAATTCTCTTCCTGTTTCACTGAAGGAAACATTCACGTGGAGTGTGAGGGGATATCCGCTTGAATTCCTGAAGTTAAGTTTTGGATTTTTCACACCAAATAAGAAAACAGAACTGCATACAGGATCTATGTTTTTTTTATTATTATTATTTATTTATTTATTTATTATTATTATTATTAATGACCACACTGAGCTTGTTCGTACGAGTAATATTTATGCAAATATTCTCTAGTGTTTATCTGAACTATTTTGCCAGGGTGAGGAAATAAACTGGCTATTATACTTTTATGTTTTGTTGCAAGATCAGCAGACTGGCTGTTAACGTATCAATTCCATTGATGACACCACTTCTGCAACCCTATTCACTCTGCTTCTCCTGACAGGGCTTCTACTGAATCCATCAACCTGACACATATCAAAGCACAATTTCTGATAACAAATATCTTGGTGTAAAATGAATTAAAAGCTGATATCAGCAGCAGAACTGAGTTGAATTTCTGAAAGAAAATAAGAAACTCCAAAACTAACATGGAATTCTTAAGATATCAATCACAGAACAGTAATACAATAGTCCTTTACCTGTAGTCTTGAAATACTGAGAAGTCAATGGATCTACCCTAAGTCATATAAATGGGTTTGTTCCTGGGCTGTCACCTTCCAGCTCTGCCTTCTGGACTTCAGAGAGCGTGATGAAGTAGTGGTTCATTTTCTCCTGGAGACCTTTCTCCTGTAAGGACCAAAGACCTCCTCACACTTTGCACTCTGGTCTTTGAGAAATTTGAAGTCTGAGTGGAAAATGTTAACTAAGGTCTGAATGGAGTAAAGCTTCTTTCTTGCAGCAGATGCAGCAGTTCGGAGACCTTTACCACTACTTGGCAGCTTGGGCAGAGCCAAACGGGTGGACAAGGGTGGAAACTTTGGGCTGCAGACATTTTGGAATTGCCTGGATCAAAACCTTATGAAACCACACTCCCATATCTGCTTGCAACCTTCCCTTGTCTGTCTGTCTCTCCCCATTCTGCTTTTCTATCCCCTTCACTTTTGTATTTCTTAGATAAGCAGCTTCAGGCAAGGCTGCATTTGCTCTGGTACTTCTCTCACTGCACCCCAGCTCACTTACCTCTTATTTTTGGCTAGCCCACACTATAAAGTACAGCTAATAATAACCATGCTTTTTGCTCTGTGGCATGTCTGCTCTTGGATAAGTCTCCACTGGCAGTTTGCAGCCTAGCAGCGAGGAAGAGGAGGGCAGCCAACAGTTGATGTGGAAAATTAATTATGAACTACTATCCTCCTGCCATGTGGTTAAGGCAGCTCTGCTTTCCAAGCTTTACATCCAACATTGCAGAGAATAAATGAAAATACCGCCTTTCCTTCCTCGAACAGTGGGGATTTTGCCAGAACAAAGCTTAGTGGAGAGTGTCACATGTGGGCCTGATGATTCAGGATGCCCAAGAGCCTTTACTGCTCCGCCCGTACTGTGACATCACCCAGGAAGTCATTTTTACCTCTTGTTGGACAAATGCTGGCTTAGTTGCACATCCAGTTGGTTACAGCTTGTGTCTGTGCTAAGGAAACCACCCGTGTCCCATGTGCAGTAAGTGGTTGGGAAGCAACATTTTTTATTATTTTTTTTTGAAAAATCCCATCAGGATGACATATTTATTTTATAATGATCCACAAAAGTGGCCTGTGATGTACAGGGGGAGAGTTTGATAGGCATCATGTAGCACTGGGATTGTAATTACCAAAAGGAGCAATTCTGTCCCAGAACAACCTCTGTCTTAAGGATCACAGAAATAATTGCTGGAAGCCTCAGCACCATGTGTACTTTGGGAGCTGTTCTGGTCTCATAATTGCATGCTGGGTCCTGCTGGTTTTAGTTGAGCACTGCAGAACTGACACAGCACAATTTATTTAAGTGCCAAAGATGCCCTTCCTTAGATAGTTCTGTGCAGTGCATGAAGGAGCCCGAAAGAGCTAGAAATTTGAAAAGCCCTGACAACTTTTCAAAGGGGGCATTTGGGGTTTAGCTAAAGAAATTATCATTTGTTTTAACTTTCTCCAGTGAAGCCTTCACTTAGTCTGAAAGGATTCTAGAAGCGTGCAATGGAAACAGCCGTGCAAAGCCACAGCAGAAGCTGTTGTGAAATGTGGTGGAGCTGCTTTGCTGTGTTAAACATGTCTCTTTAGCCCAGAAAAAAATATCTGGGCTCTGCAAGTTTTTGGTTAAGATACCAGAATTCTCCACTTTGTACTTTTTTATCATGAAAAATGGTCGTAGCTCCTGACTAATTTGACAGTTAACTGAAAAATGATGCTGTAGGTAAACAGGTAGGATTTTGTAATGGGCCAAATTCCTGCCTGGTAGAAGTCACTGACTTAAATCACAGTGGATGGCTCCCAGTTTCCTCTGCTCGAGCTCTGTCTCCTGATCAATACAGACCTCTTTCTAGTGCTATTGATATGTTTTGTTCGTTTTTATTTATTTATTTATTTATTTTCAGCCAGGAGTCTGTATTTGGAAGTACAAACCTGTTGTTCGAGTTCTTTAGATGCACTGTAAATAAATATGAATATTTTTAATGAAGGGAAGCTGAAACATACTGAACACATTTGAAAATAAGAGTGAATGTGTGCAGCCAAACATTTGCTGTGAATAGAGAGGTCTTTTTGGCATAGTTTAATGGGAGCTTTCTAGTTTGTAGTTTTTGTGGTGACCCTATAGAAAACAGCAAAAATTAGAAAAGCAGGATAGCCGGTCATGAATGGGAGGAGAAGTTCATCTCAGGGAGGAATGGGCTATTGAAGTGAGCTGGGTTTTTGTGCCTGTGCTAATGCCACCAGCAGCCTCTGCCTCCAGTTACTGGGAAGGGGCCACAGAGCCCCTGCTGCTTCTGGCACCCCCTAAGCAAGGTAGCTTTATATTCCTTCACCACAGCAAACTCAGTTTTTGTTTTCTCCCACCTACCCATCTAGTCAGTTGATGACAGGGGCATGTGTGTATGTTTTGCTTCTCTGTAAGGTGGGTTCAGTAGCTCCATTTATATCTTGCCAGTCAAGCTTAGTGCCTGTGGGTGTTAGTGGCCCTCTGCCTTTTCCCCCACCTCAGGAGCTGGGCCTTGATTTTTCAGGAGATGACTCTCCCTTCCGTTCTTCTAAATCTTGTCGTGCTTTCCATTTTTGATGTGGCATGGGGGAGGAATTCTTCATTTTGCATCAGATGTCATACAGAGTCTTGGGCTGGGGAGCAACCTCACGTATTGATGTGTGCTCCAGCTGTGTCACAATGATGCCGTCACCCACACAGGCATAAAAGCTGAGAGCCAAGGCGCACAGAGCGAAGGCTGCGCAAGGCGAGCAGTGAGGCTGAGGTGCACGCCGGTACCTAGCAGGCCTTGGGCCTTGGTGAGGTACAGGAGGCAGTCAGCCCCCCTCCAGGTTCTGGAGGGTCAGTGCCAGTATTCTGGTGTAGAATAAATGAAGGTAAGAATTCAGGAAGGTTCTCACAGAACCTTTTGTTTCTATTTATTTATGAAATCGGATGTGAAAAGTGATGTTGACTGTCAACTGAGAGGACTTTCCCAACGGTTACCATGTTTGTGGCTGAAGTAGGGAGGCTGTAGGTTGTGCTGGGCTGGTGCTGGCGTCCCAGCCTTCGTTGGCTTGTCTCCTGGGATTTTCACTGCTGTTGGTCTCTGTACTGGTGCGGCCCGCTGCCCTGTGACTGATGACTGCCACCAGGAAGGAAGCTCCCTGAGTTAGCAGGTGGAGCTAAGTGGTGGGTGCTCAGCTGTGTAACCTGGTATTAAAAACAGGCACCCCCACAGGGGATGAGTTCATATGAATGATCAGCAGCAGGAGCAGGCTGGGTGCACAGAATAACGGCCACGGTGACTTGGGAAAGCACTGTGAATCTGCAGTGTGTTGGAAAGCAAGAGTGCTGTGTACTGGGTTGGCCTTTTTCCAGAAGGTGGACCAATTGTACGGGTGTTTCTGGGACGAAGGAACTCCCGCAGTACCAGCAATGAGGTTTGTGCTCATGTGTGAGCCCACATTGTGCAACTGCATCTCTGTCATCTCGCCCATCGAGGCCCTGTGCCTGTTGGTGTGCTGGAGCTGGCTGGGGAGGATGGCCAGGGAAGTGGGAGGACATTTAGCCCTATGTGCACTGCAGCTCGCTCAGATTAATGCCTCTCTCCTCATTGTAGGAGCACTGAAAGTTTCCCCTGCAATGGTCTTAAAGGTGGCAAAACAACAACAAGAAAGTGTTCCTCATTAGGAAGGCTTGCAGGCACCTCTCCTTGGCTCGGGAGCAAGGGAAGGGGGGTAGGCAGCCTGCACTCTGCTTGCTTTCTGTCTGGGAGGAATTTCTCGTTGTTAATGATTAATTCAAACGTTTCTTGTCATGAGTACAGTGTGCACAGAGTGATAAATCTGTGGTGGGTTAGAGGTTGAGGTTGCTCAGTGCTGACAATTAGTTTGAGCCACAGGCTTTGCTTTCATTGGCATTTTCACAGCATTAACCCAGACCTTGTCAATTAAAATCCAGACACATTTTGATGAGGGACATCTTCTTCTAATGATAATTGTAATAATATCACTTTTATTCATTTAAGACCTGTCAGGCAGGCCGTGTTTCCTGGAAAATAACTGCCCAAGTTTCACATTGCCTAAATAACTAGGAACTATCTTTCAGTTTTTGAGCTGACATTTCATCAAAAATAACACAAAGCAAATGAGGCTGTAGCTGTTCATCTTTGAACACTTACCAACCTCAGTCAGGGTAATTTGACTTTATCTGCTAAAATAAGCAGATTTATTAGCCTTCACTTTGGAGGCTAATAAACAGTGGATAATTGCCTAAAGTTGATGATGGGAATTTATACTATTTATTATTGGCTTTTCTAGCTATTCGACAGCATAGCTCCAGAGTATGTCCTAGGCACTGATCCATTTATGCACCTCACCTGTTCATTACATGGAGGAAGAAACTTGAGTAAGGGTTGATTAAGGAACTTGTCTGAGTTGCACAAATCTGCAGTAGACTAAAACCCAGAAATCTTGCCTTCCAGTACATTAAAGGCAGTGTGTTTTTTTGTTTGTTTGTTTGTTTCCCTGTCTTTTTGTTGTTGTTGTTGTTTGGTTGTTTTTTGTTAGTTTTCTGCGATTAAGTGTCAGTAAATATTATATTTAGAATCTTTATCAGGCCATAAAAATTAGTATTTACTAGTTGGGATGGGAGTGATATATCTATCAATTGAAAACCCTTTGTAATTTTATTTTAACATGGTGTGAAAAATAACAAAGTGAATAACATGTTTAGTTTTGCATGGAATAGTATTTTTTATTTCTCTGAAAGGCAGTTCATAAGAGAAATCCTTTACGAAAAGCTAGAGTAAAGCAAAAAGCTAGTATCAAGGAAGGCTATATCTAGAGCTAGTAATGTGCTCAGTCTGTACTTGTCCATATGGGTGGAAAGTGCTGCAAATCTTTATTCAGACATGCTATGATGGTCACCGGCACTCAGCAAGATCATATTTATTTATTTGCTTTATTTATCATCTCACTCTTCTAGAATCTAGGTTCTTCAAATAGTCACCATTTGTTTATTTAAAAGTTTCATCAGTGTTATAAACGTGCTTCTTCGCTGGCCCTTCTCTGAGAAGTGTAGAAGAAGGAACTCTGATTAATTAAAAGCACCTCTAGGTGATGCCATAATATAAATAACAATAAGTCTGCGTTATCTCTATGGCAACAGGAATAATGCCACCAGGTGTTAGTAGTTCAAAATTCAGGACATAGCAAGGACTCCAAGTAGGAAATCCAGTCACAAAATATTGCATTAAAAACAGTTGAGGAACAATAACCAAGAAGTGAATTGCGCTTGTGCTGCTGTGACAGTATTCTGGAAGTTCATGGCTGTACTTAGAGTAAATTGAAATGCTAACCCACTTCCTTTCTGGTAAAGCTCTGATTTTGGTAGTTTGATTGTTTGTTTTTCTTTTTAATCATTCCAATATGAATTGGCAAGCCTACAATCTGCATTCTGGTGCGTGTATAAATTGTGCAGACAACATAGCTCGAGGGCTGTAAATATTATCACACATATTTCTAGTGAGCCTTTAGCAACCGAGCTGTGTGTTTGTCTGTCATTACTCTTGTTCTTTTAAGAGTGCATTTATAAGCACTAGAGTGATCAATAAAGCCTGACCTACCTTTGCAAGTTAAATAGCCCTGATTTAAATGGCCAGCTTAAACAGACTCAGATTTGCTAGCAGTGATTTAAGAGCAAGCAAGGTCCATTTACATTCTATTTTTTTTCCACTTCTGAAGTTTGGATTGCATTGGAAAATCTGTCACATTGTACATTTGAGCATGGAAGTTGCAGCTACCACTATTGAACGTGCCATTTTGTAGGAACTGCCTTCTTGTCTTGCAGTTCACTGCATCGTACTGAAAAGGTAATATGATCAGTAGACATGGAGCTGGGCAGAGTGAAGTCTCCATGAACTTCGACTCTAAGCGGTGTTTTCTGTTGATTGCTGTTGGTCTCTAGGAGGTATCTGAAGGGAAAAAAATAATATAATTTAAATATATATATATATAAAAAAAATCTAATGACTGGATTAGTAACTGCGGGAGCAGCTACTAGTAAAAATTATTATTAATTAACCATTTATTTCCTAAATCATTTCATCTTCTCTATGACCAGTTTGAGCCCTACCATGCTTGGTGCTGGAGGGTTTGGTGGTACATGACAGTCCCTGGTCCAAAGAGTTTTCATGCTACGAGATGAAGTGCAGTGGGTGAGTGACACACATTTGCCAGGAAGCGGGGAGGTGACAGATGGAGCACAGCGGTGAAGATGAAGGATGCGCAGAGCTCCGTGTGGTGCAGGGCATCGATGATCAAAACTCCTCTTTGTTGTGGTGCCTGTGTGATGCTCACAGCAATCAGGGATTTGGTTTGCTCAGACTAACTCCTGCCTTGTTAACTACTATTTCTTGATTATTTCTGTCTATATCCATCTGCTGCCTCTGTTCTGTTAGAGCTGCAAATTCCTTAGGGTTCAGAGCTTTATGGTTTTTTGTTTGTGCAGTACCTAATTCAGCAGAGTCCTGGCCCAGGGTTAACACAAGTAGCTGTTAGCAAGAGCATTTACACATGAAAATAAGACATTGGAAAAACAATTATTTTTCACTTTCTGATTATCTTTATTTGCATTCCAATATTTGCTAAATCTTTGAAACTGAAAAACAATTTAAATAAATGATACATGATTAAAATTATTATAATAATGTACTTTACCACAAATAATTTAATGCAGGAAATGCATTTTTTTTTTTTTTTGTATGTGGTTGTTTATGTATGCATCTGTATTCGTCTGGCAAATAGATTTTATCCTACAGCCTGTTGGCTGTCACTTGCCTAGGTGCTTATTCATATTTAATATAGCTCTCCCATACATTTGCATACATAAATATACACTTGTTTTTAACACCTGTTGGCATCCTTTAATTATATATCGACCCTGAGGCTGTTGGCTTTGAGGTTTGGGCAGCCAAGATAGCTGTATGTTATGTATTGTTCTTCTTTCCCAAGACCTGAGTCCGCTTTGCGCTGACCTGCCAGCTGAAATTTACCCTCCTGGCGCAAAGCCACAGCTAAGTGCCTTTCAGCGAGTTCTCAGCTATAATCCTGAGCTGATTTCTGGGATGCAATTCACTGCTACGGTTATCATATCAAAAGGGAGTGATTTACATTTCCTGCACGTCTCGGTGTTGCCAGCCTCAGAATGCTGCAGAAAGAAAGTTAACACAATTTGATAAAATAATGAAAATGAGCCTATTTACAGTGTTGCATCTTGCACTGTAGAGGAATTTGATGCAGACACAAAGTTGGCATTAAATACAAATTTAGGCTGTGCATAAATCTTAATTTTGGGGCTTTTTTTTTTTTTTTTTTGGCTTGGGAAAAAATAGGAAGATTGTACGTAAAGGCTGAATGTGTGGAGAGCTGTATGCTCGCCTTTGTGTGTCTTTTCTCTTTATCTTGCTCTCTTATTGTGCTGTCCCTTAAGCCTCTTTCTTCTCTATATTCTCATCCAAAGTAGTGTTAGCATAATACATTATCTTTGTTTTTATCTGACCCCCTCCGTCTTCTGCAGTTTCCTCTCTGAAATGGCACTGAAAACCATGCTGGCATCATTTATACAAAGTGAAACACTTTATGTTGAAATATTTTAAGCACGTCCATACTGGAAATGCCATAGGAGTGGAAGGACTGCAGTGTTTGCTGCTGATTCATATTCAGCTGCCTGTATTTGTATGCAGAAGCAAACTCGTCGGAGACCTTGCATTCATTTCCTGTATATCAATTACTTATCAGTAATACTCAAAGCCAATTAAGGAATTGGAGGGAGGTTGTAGTGCTGAGTGTGGCCATGCCTTACCTGTCGGAAGGTCTGCAGAGCTCGGACATGAGTTGAAAGGTCCCTTTTCAGAGTTTTTTTGTGGGTTAGGCTGCACACATTTGAGTTTGGAGATGTAAAGGATTTATCTGCTGCTGGTGACTGAACTGGTGATGTTACTCACCGCTGAGCCAGATTCCTGCAGTCTTGTCTAACTTCTGCTTTATTTTCCTATTTTTATGAGCACCTCTCTTGAACATAATTCACTGTGCTGCAATGACTAGTTGTATAAAACGAATGTTCAATGAAAATAGAGTGGGCAAAGCACTGTCAAATTTATTGCACTTTATCCTTCTCACTTGAGGTTTTGATGCTGTGCATTTGCAGCTGCAACTGTGAAAACATGCACCACTACTGGAAGCTCACCACAGCTGGTCACTGCTCCTCCACAGGGCTTCCTGGAGTCCCAGGTCAGGTTGGTTTTAGTTATTAGCAAGGTGCCAAAATTTACTAGCAGGTTGTTCTAGACCAGGTATTCATTCCCTCCTGTTTCATTTCTTTTTTTCTTCCCTGCATCTCAGCAGAGAAACATCCTTTTCATGTCTGCATTTTACCCAGCTTTAAAAGGTTTGAAGCTTTGCTTCATTCTCTCTTAACTTTAGCAAACCCTTTAAAAGCAGATCATAGATGTTGACTGCACCAGGAAAATACCACTCTGTCACCTTGATTAGTTTGTGTGCCTGACCTCCTCTTTCTCCTCCTAACTTTGGCTACTGCTTCTTGTCATCTTTGATTTCATCTTTATTTATTTATTTATTTTCCTTTACTGTCCACGAAGATTTGCACTGCCTGATACTACCACTTCACTGCACTATTTGAATCTTAATACAAGTGCCTTAGGAAGAGACTATACGTCTCTCTTAATGTATGATATCAAAAGCGAAGATCATTTCCAAGTCTGGATCCTGGAAATTAAAATGAACACGATCACATGTTGCTTTATCCAGGTGCAATGTAAACTTCGGTGCAAGTAAAACCACAGCATTGGTGCTTTTATCTTGGCTGGCATACAGCTATTAAGGGCACTTTTTTGCATACCTCATCCCTGATAAAAAGGGATACTCTGCATCTTACTCTCCATCCCTCGCACTTTTTTTTTTCCCCCATTCTGTTTTTTTAAGAACTGATTTCCTCAGGGAGTTGTTAATGTTCAAGGCTTTTTTCCCTGACATTTTGGACAATGATGTGACAACACAAGTGCATCTATTGCTCTTCGCTGGAAGCTGACTAAAGCAAAGGACTTGATGGATAATGGCCACATTTTCCAGCAGTGGCTGATGTATGTGTGAGAAGAATGACTGAGTGGCCTGCATATAAAACCAAGCTGTGTCGTGCATAAGCCTAAGTGCAGAACTAGGAAAGAAGACCGAGAACAGGTAGTCTTTCATCATGAATTCCTCGTTTTGCTCCCCTTCTCTCTGTTGTTGGAAATCTGGCGCTCTGTGTTGCAGCAGTGCAGGCGGTGCTATGGGAATCTGTAATCTCCTTCATGGGAAGGGAAGGCAAAGGGCAGCAGGTTCATATCACACAGGGAGCTTTGAGAAAAGGAGGTTGTACAAGTGAAAACAGAGCATCACTTCCCCTTTGGCTGCTGAAGAAAGCTGATTCTCCCTTGCCTTGAGTAGTCAATTTACACCTGTGCAAACTGAACGTAAAGGAGCACTGGCTGGAACTTGTATTTGGTGTTGCTGTGGGTGCCTGGAGCTTTCAGGGGAAAGGGAAGAAAGAGCTGGAAGGTTCTGGGGGTGGATCTGGCTCTGGATGTGGGAGCTGGACAGCTGCCGGAGTGTTGCGTCCCACCAGAGCTCCCTTGCTGGCTGCGAAGTGAGGTGAGGTGTGCTGGCTGGGATGCCGTGCATGTGGTGCTTTGCAGGGTGCTGTAGACATTCTGCTGAATCTGATACTGCTCCGTTTTATATTCCACAGTGTGTAATTGCTGGAGTTGGTTTTGAACTCGTACAGCCAGCAGGGTGGTGGGAGTAAGGGGGATTAGAGCAGAGAGGGGATGCTCCTCCTTCCTTGTCCCCCAAGACATTGCTTAGGCAGGATCCCATGACCACTGAGTTATGTCCCCTTCCATTTTCTCTCTCTGCAAGACCATTATGTGAAATGATATAGAATGACAGAGGATTCAAAAAGCTTTCCTGAAACTGTGAAGGAAAAGTATGAGTGCTTTTACCAAAGACATAAGGAGGGTAGGACCAGCTGCATTTTCCGGTGGAGAAGCAGGACACAGGGAGATGATGGATGGCAGTTCTGCCCTCAGCTGTGTCTTTCCCCTGAGCAGCACATCAACAGTCTGTGGCATGGTCAAACTCCCCAAACCTTTGCTTTGCTGAACTGCTCCGGAATATAATGAAAATACATATTTTTTATGACCAATTATTGTACGGGCTTTTAGGCTCAGGCAATAACTTACAGGTGAGATTTCTGTGGCACAGTGAAGTCCATTTCATTCTTGATGTTGTAACAACCTGAACTACAGTCTCTGCATCAGGAGAAAAAGGTGCTCCAAGCAGACCTTGAATGTTCAATTTCCACAGAGGACACACTCATAAATGTTTGTGAACAAATGGAAAATTGCAGTGTACCAACAGAAGAAAATAGCAGAAAAGAAAAACAGAGCCCAGGTTGAGCACCTGTTTCTGGAACAATTTTTCTGTGGATAATTCAGCTGGCATCTCCATGCTTTGGTTTTTCTGGCTTTCCAGGAGTGTTCCACTACCCTTACCTGGCGTTTTGTGAATATGAGTAATTTGCCAGATGTGAGGTAATCAGGGGCCTCGTCAGTGACCCCACATGTTCCTACATCAGATATAGATGTACCAGAGAAATCAAAGAGCACTCAGTAAGCACTGCCTGCTGTCAGACTTGTTTTTAAGTTTGTAGAAAACAGCAAGGTCTGCAAAACTTCCTTTCCTCTACCTAATGGAGATTATAAATGTAATAATGTTTACTTGCTGTGCTGTAAACAGGGTGCTGTAGCTGTGACTGGCATTTGCAAATCTGCAAGTAATTCCTTGCATGGTTTCAAACAACAACAACAAAAAGCACAAAAAATGTTCTGCAAAGAAATGATGATATCCCTTGTGTCTTATTATAGAGCATTTTGCAGAGAAGCTGGTGGCTGTAATGAGGAGGTTGATATACTTCCCCACTGTCACAGCATTAAAACCTAATTGCCCCCAGGTTTCTTGATTATCTCCAACACAGCTGTCATGTTGCCCCTTAGAAAAATGAACTGACATCACATGCACAAACTTCAAAAGGTCCTTTTTTTTTTTTTTTTTTTTTTTTTTTCCTGGAAACAGGCAAAATGATTATCAAGCAGTCAGTCTCTGGTGCGTTTACCAAACTTGCTGGAATATTGTGTTGAATTGGGCCCCTGTTGCTTCTATATCACAAGATAAGCGATTATTCAGGTTTCCTGTCACACTTGTGCATTACCACACTATGGCTCCTGCCAATATTTTCTGCTTGCTGCCTACATACATAAAAGTGTTATTCAACAGTTGCAGGTGGAACGGGGGCTCTGCCTTCCCAGGACATAATCCTCTCTGTCGCTGTAGGAAAGGTGTCATCAGAGCCCTCCCGTTGTGCCACCTGTCAAGTGGAAGCGGTAATGCTGTCCTTTTCATATTACGTGTGACGAGTGCTTGATCCAGGAACAATGTGTTGCTGCTGTTCAAAATGGGCCCATTTTCCAGGAAAAAGTAATATAAGAATAGTGAAAATAGCTCATTTTTTTGAACTTCTGCTAAGTATGAACTCTCTTCCTAAATAACTTACTATAGCGTTCCCTTTAATTGGAGATATTTCTAACCCATCTCCTCCCTTAGAATAGCCCCTGATTGATAAGAAGGATTTTCAAACCATTAATCACCCAGCTGCCTATGGCTTTTGGTAGGAGTTTAGCAGCTGATTTCCCTTTATGGCTTTACTATTAATCTCCCATCGGCTTAATCCTGCAAGCAGATTTGTGTGCTACACACGCGCACCCAGCTGGTTCCAGCACAGCATCAACACTGGTTTACAACTCAGTGAACCACGCTGGGCTGAGCAGGAGCGTTAGGTTTGAGCTTTTGTAATGGTTCAGGGGCAAATGGCTTGATTGTAGGGTCCAGTTGTCATTGTATACTCCTGAAAGGGTTAAAAAGATTTTTACAATGGTCAAAATAGATGTGGAAAAGGACAAAACAAAACGCTTCGGTACTTTGGAAAATCTTTAAAAGGCTGTGTGTTTGGGCAAATGCTTTCTGGACCGTCTTGCTTCTGGCATTTGGCAGGTGTGGCTGTTAGGAGCGACTTCAGTGCAGGGTTAGGGTTAGTGTTGGTGCAGGACTTTGGTCTCAAAGCCAGGTCCAGGGCCAGTGGAGATGAAGGAATGGATAGAGACTGAAGATGATGCCTCACCAAGAACTGCATGGTCCAGGTTTTGGGGGCCTGCTGTGTCCCCACAGAGCAGTGTGCCCTTGTCATGGTACAATGGGAGGGAGACTGCAGCTAGCAAAGAGAGATCAGGTGGCCCATCCTTAGGGAGACTTTATTTCACTGCTCAGGCTTTAGTTTGAAAATAAATTCTCCCCTGTCCCCCAGATCCTTTATGTTTATTTTAGAAGGCAGAAAACTGCTCAACCAGCTAAAAAGAGCATAAAGATGACAGGTAAATGATGCCTAGCCTGCTCCAGACGGTTTGTTGTGCACAGCACTAAGTGGTTTTGTTTGTGCAAATGACTTACTAAAAAAGAAAAAGACTCATAGCCTTTTAAAAGCCACGCTGCAACTGAAACCACCACCAAGCAGGGTCGCCGAGGGAATTGCCCTCAGCAAGTCAGCATGGGCACCTCCAGCACGCGAGGAGAGGGGTTGGCCGGGGAATCAGAGCTGGCATGGGCAGTCTTGCCCTGACTAACCTGCCTGCCTGCAGTGGGGACGTGGATTTTATCTTTTCTGGAGGAGTTTGAGGGAGAGCAAACGAATTAACAGCCCCCCACGTGTGTGTGCAGGGGGAGAGGGGAGGCACCACCGCGAGCATCAAATGCAACAGGGTGGCAGCTGGCAGCCACGCGTTAGCGTGATGAGAATCCTGTAAATGCAAATGCTCGCATGTGAGAAAATGTGAAAGTGTGTAGGTGCTTGTAGCATCCTTGTTAGCACGTTATCGTGAATCTTTAGGGACAGAATAGCCACTCATGCATGGAGAGTAAACAGACACAGAGTATGTATAAATAATGTGTGGAAGAGGGGCTTGTGAATGCAATTTCCATCTTTATTTAAAAACCTGCTACTTAGGCAAATTATTATAATTCCAGTGACACTAACTAATCCGTCAGTAATTAGGATGGGAAATGGGAATATATTACACAGAAATGATCTTGATATTTCACTAGTCCAATTGTACTGCAGTCTTCCCAAAGAATAAGCTGTCATTTGCCCAGAGTTTTTTGGAGGGATAAAACTTAGCTGATTAAAAAAAAAAAAAAAAAAAAAAAAAAAAAAGTTAGGAAAAATCCCCTGGAGAACTCCAAATTGGGTTGAGAACACTGTGAGCTAAGTTTAGAATAATATAATTAGTAATGCTTTTGCTGCTTTTACCGCATCATGTCTCGGTATTGCTGATTATGTAAATAGTTACAGTAATTCCTTCTTTTCTCAGCATCAGTGGCATCCTGCGAGCTCAGCCCTTCTCCAGTCTCAATGAAGGCACGTGGTCTGGGATTTACCATCGATGCTTTTGTTGCTCCCTTTGGAGAGAGCTCTTTTTTAGCGAGGCACAGACATGCGCTTCCTGGATTTAAAAGAGAATATTTATCAGGCAGCTTTCAATAGCCTAAACTGCAGATTAACTTCTGTAAGCTTGGGGTTGTAGCTTTGGCAAATGAAACGTGTAGGAGAAACGCACTGTTTTGAGAGGAAAATAAAAACTATTTGTATATGTTTCTACTTTAACAAGTGCTGGCGACACAGGAACACTTGTGTAATTAAAAATGATACTTAAGGAGTAACCCCGCTCACCTCTCATCTAAACAGCCCTTTTGGCCTGAAGTTGTTGGGCACATTAAAGCAACTTCAGGGAAACGCTTCAGATTGCACTTGGGAAAAGACTGAGGGGCTGCAGTTCTGGTGTCTTCTCTGTCATCCAGCACTAGGTGTGCCCCACGTAGCCAAGAATATCATCCTTGAAATATATATGTTTACATTTAAGTATACATTTGCCAAAATAACAAAGGACTCTGAGGAGAAATAGTTCAGAGAGAGATGGAACGACCACACGAGATGAGAGGAGTGGAGTTCCCCGTGTGGGGAGCATTTAACCTTGCCCCTTTGATCTGCCAACCCCATAGTTGTGTCTGCTTTTTTTATCTACTCTGAAACGTGCTGTAGGGACCAGCTCCTCTGTCTAGTACAATGTGCTTTCGAATGTCAGTTTCAGTATTTTGTGCAGAACCTAGTAATCAAGTGAGTTTGTTCCTTGGCTCTGCTTTCTGTGGGAAATAGATTAAGATCACCAGACATATTTCACTTGTAGCCCCAGACAGATTTAAATATCTGTTTAGGAAGAGTAAGGCGAATACAGTTCCTACCTTACACTGTGTGCCCCTATTGAAGCAGGTCATTGCCAATGAAAAATTTTCTCACTAACCTTTAAAATGGTTTTTCTGTAATTCTAGTTCTGCTGAAGGGTAAAGCTGTATACAGTAATTGAATCAGTGGTGCATGCAGACTGAAATTTTGCAGGATGAAATTATGGGGCTGTAATGGATTGTCTCTGTTTTCCTCCTCGTCCACCCCACCCCCCAGTGTCTTCTTTCTCTTTGCTTTTCCTTCTCTTCCTATTTCTTGGTGTTGGAAATGGTGTCTGTAAATGTTCAGTCCTTCAGAAAGGAAAGCTGAAACTGTCATTAAGACAAGCCCAGATTTGTGAGGGTGATCCCCTGATCCTGCCGCCAGGAGGGGAGGCACGGCTCTGGGATGCTGGGGGCTGCACGAATCCCTGGGATGATGCTGTCAAGTCGAAAGGGCTTCTTCTTCAGCGGGACAGAAGTACAGCGTGTTTGAATGTCATGGTTAGCGGAGGACTGTTAGTGATACGATTTAGTGGAGGACTTGTTAGTGTTAGGTCAGAGGTTGGACTAGGTGATCTTGGAGGTCTCTTCCAACCTAGATGATTCTGTGATTCTGTGAACAGCACCACACCATCACTGGTGTGTAAAGGCAAGTCGTAAGTCTATCCACACACAAGCGTATGGCTGTGCTGGTGGTGTGCTCTGCCAGGCGGCATACCCTAACGCAGATTCACTGGCGGTGGTGTCTGCAGCAAGGACAAATTCTCGTGTTTGAAAGTCAGGAGTCGGAATGCGCAGAGCTGCTGCTTCCTGCTCAGATTGGTGTAATGTAGAGGTTGTTCAGTCTCTCGTTTTAAGATATATTCACTCCTGGTAAGATGCTTGATTATGTCTCTCTCAGCGGCCAAAACTGCTTGATAGTTTTAGCTTTAATTTGGGGAAATTTGCTGGAGTATCCAAGATGGGCCTGTAGCAGATGTTGGCTCAGTTGGGCTTCCCTTACCCCAGAGAATGGGAACGTCTCCTAAATTTTTTCAGCTTTAACATGAATTATTTCAAATAAGCTATTCCCCTTGCTAGTATATAGGGGAAATGTGCTATTGAGGGAAAAAAAAAAAAAAAAAAAAAAAAAAAAAAAAAAAAAGCTGTTCTTTTTATTTTATCTCTTTCCCTTTTCTTTTGGCTGTTCTCTCGTATCTCTCCAAAGTTACAAGCCAAAAGCTCACCTTAGCAGTGTTGTACTAGACCTAGGCTGACTAGTTTCCAGGCAGCCCAGAATTAAATCCCCATTTATTTAGCAACTGATAAAACAATGGAAGCTGCTTTGCAAATGCCAGCTCAATTGTGGATGTTGGAACAAGAAATTGAGTTTCATCAGGGTTTGTCTGGGTGAAATGAGAT
This sequence comes from Oxyura jamaicensis, assembly GCF_011077185.1. NCBI lineage: Eukaryota > Metazoa > Chordata > Aves > Anseriformes > Anatidae > Oxyura > Oxyura jamaicensis. The sequence continues at coordinate 11,894,823 of NC_048905.1, read as the reverse complement.
CCGTGGCATGGACAACGTATTGCTCTCAAACAGAGCACAGACCTATGAGAAAGCCCCCAGGAGAGTATTTTTTGGCACAGCTGTGTCCAGAGGACACAGTTTAGGATTGAGAACAAAGCAACAGGTTTCTGTTAAACATTTTTTATGTTTTAGGAAAAAAAAAATAGGCTATACTTATTTGTAGGAAAAGGGAAATGGGAGGTGGGGGTGGGAGGTGCTGTGCCAGAAAAATCTAGTTCTGTGATCAAATTTTCCTAGTATAGCAAATAACCCAGAAAAGCCCTGAATACTGTCTACTCATGTGGAAGAAGATGGAAACAATAGCAATTGCTTGTTTGTTCCCTACTGATACTCGCTGAACTGCATCTGTCTTGACATTTTGGCTTCTCAAAACCTTCGCTTCACACCTGTCTGAAATCTGTCATAGCCATGCTCCGAGAAATGTCCTACCTTGGTCTTTCTTACCATCGGTCCTCTTGCCATTGCACGATGTTGAGCCAGCTTTTCCAGGGTTGTCCTTTGCAGACACCGATAATAGATCCCAGCGCATTGACCTTAAAGCCTCAATTGCACTGAATTCAATTGACTTGTGAAAAGCAGATTCAGCCAAGAGATATTTGTTTCCAGGATGTGCAGGGAGGCAGCATTAGGATTTAGGTGTAAGGCTGGAAGTTTTAGATCCAGACAAGTGGTTCTGCTTTCATTAGCACGTCTTTTATATATAAATAAATAAATAACAAATTCCTCCTTTTGGTGTTTCTGCCTCATGCCTATGCCATTGCCTTTTTTCCTTGTAATTAATCAACCCATATCTCTCATGCAGCTCTACTTGTCAGCAGGGATTAAAGCCTGACAGTATTTAATCATCTTGTATTTCATAGAAGACTAACAATCTCCTTTTGCTTTCGCTTCCCTCCTTTCCCTTTCATTTTCCTGTCTTTTCTGGGTATGTAGCAGAGTGTCTGCTCTGACTGTCTGAAGTTTTTATACAGGGAGTGACAGGTATAAAATTCTTTTCTTGGATCTATTCTGCAGTGACCCATGTAATTCCCTCATGAGATCATTTGCTGTGACATTTTGGGTGTACCGTGACCTACCCTGTTAGCACAGAGGTCCACCAGAAGCTGAGGCTGTAGGAGTACATATTGAATCATATTCTACCATTACCTTTTTTATTGTATTTTTTTTTTTCCCCAGTAAATACTCTAAAGCTGGGAGCCAAGTGGATGGACTATCTAAACCAATTAGGATATTTCATGTTCTAGGGCTATTTAGCAGTTTAAATTGTTTCTAATCTATGTGATAGGGATGGGCACTAGAAGTGGGATTCATTAATTTAGACACCTCAAAGTCTGGATCTCAATGTCTGATCTCACCAAAGAGCTTGTCTTCATCACAGCTGGGGTAGAAACAGATCCTTCCTTTATGCACAATGCTTCTAGTACAAGGTATGTCTCTAAGTGAATCAGATGACTCATTGCAGATGGGCTTCTTTGTCAGGATGATGGTAGAGGTTATTTAAATAACTTGTCCAAATAGTGATGCTTTCAATATAGATGTAAAGTGGGGTGAACCTCATGTGGTATCTTAAGTCCATGAGATGGTTACCCATTTCTGTCATGATCTCATCCTGTTGGACTTGGAGGAGCTCAACTGAGCCCCCCCAGTCGCATGCTGTGAAACCTGAGTGTGCAGCCTGGGGGTGGTTCTCTGCCCCAGACAGGGAAAATGCTTTCTTCTCCTTAAATTGCCATTTTCACAGCGAGTATGGATTGCTAATCCTTCAAACATAAGTCAAAACAATCACTATCTTAATTTAATTAGACACCCTTATTAACACGGATGATGTCAGATACTATAAGGTCTGTAGATCGAAGAAATTGAATGTTTTCTTTTTTTTTTTTTTTTTTTTTTTGCTTTTTAATTTGTAGGTTAAGTAATGTTGACACTGGCTAGTTCTTATATGGGGGATTGCCAAGAAATCCCAGGTGCCATCAATGCCAGCTGCGTTCTGCTTGCCCCTCTACCAAATCTCATGCCACTGAAACACATCTGCTTCTTTCTGCTTTGCTGTCATTGCTGTAGTGATGGATGAAAATTGGAGGAGGGTGAGAAGGAGATGTAGAGGGGAGAAAATTGAAAACAATGAAAAACCAAATTATTTTCATGTTCTAGTAAGTGGCTTCTTCCTGCAGAAGAAAGTCCTATTTATAACAGGGTAGCAGTGCTGAGAGAGGATGTGGGAGGTAACTGTGCAAAAACTTTGGCAGCTGTTGTTGAGTCCTAGATTTATTTATTTTTGTAATTCAGTTCAGATGACTTAAACTTCAGTAAGTCATGTTGTAGAAGGCAGTGTATTGTCTTTGACCTCTCTTAAAACCAGATAGTGAATGAGACATTTGGCTGTGGTCTTGGTAACAGAAGTTTAACAAAGGAAAAAAAAAAAAAAAAATGCTTCCCACAAGCATTGCAGAAAAGTAGGAGTTCTCCTTGTCTGACAGTACTTACTGTAACAATGATAAAAAGAACAAACAAACCAAATTTTTGATCAATAGAATATCCTTCATTTTCATTCCGCAGATGAACTGAAGAGCTGTTTGTATTTGATAGGAAATAGCAAAACCAGCAGGTTAAAGTGAAAGCTAACCAAGGTACCAACACAAAGTGAGAAGCTAATGCTTTTTGAAGGAAAGGATATATTACATTTAAATGTCTGTTTATAAAATAAGTAGTATCAGAAGATGTTCCTAAGCATATTTGCCAAGAAAAAAAAAGAGTTAGAATGATGTAAAATAAAAATTAGGAAATGATAAATGCAGGCATCTCTTAATTAAGAAAACAAATTCTACAAGCAGAGTGATACAGAAAGGAAACATCCATTACTGAGGAAGGGGCACTGAGGCAGAGGACATTTGTCATCTCAAGTGACAATTAGATGAGTTTCCAAACAGCAGGGCAAAGAAGGTAAAAATATGAGGGAAGAAAATGAGGCAAGAAGAATTGAAGGAATAAAGAGCAGGTGTTTGCAGGTCTGCTGGCCTGATTTATGCTTTCCTACCTTTCTTAGCATACAAACATCCCTGAGATGAAGAGCCTGTTTGGCTCTCGTTATTAAACAGGCCTGGGAGAACCAGCTGGCTGAACGTGATCAGCAGCAGAAGCTGAGGCCAGCGGTGGGACCAGGCAGAAGGTGGTTCAGTGACCAAGTTTGCTGCGCTTGTTCCCTGCCCAATTTCTGAAGGACTGGGGAGGAAGCAGGCAAAAGTTGAGCCATCAGTCTGCTCTGAGCACAGGGTCCTGCACAAATCTGTGGTCTGCTGAGCGAAACTGTTTGCAAGGGTTCAAGAACACAGAGGTCTCTCCCATAGCTCCTGCTGACCTGTTTGCCAAGACTTGCCATAAAACGTCAGCCTCCATTTCCTTGTGAAGAGGTCTGAATGCGGATAAGAAGATATTCTCCCGTTAATATTGCTTTTGCTAGGAGCATTTCCTCCCTCCATCTTATTTCCTCTCTATGCTGAAATAACGCATTCGGGTAATAGGAGACCTGCTGCACACCCCCGGGGGTAGTTTCCACAGGTGTCTCAGGGCATTGGTGCTGCTGTTTAGCTTCTGACCAAATATTTATGGTGAGAGAAAAACTGCTTTGGTTTTGGCTCTAATGCTTTACAGGAAAATAAGGAATGAGCACAGTGGTTTGAAATAGGAAATTCTGACAAAATGTGCCAGTTGTCTGTTTTTGATGCAATTCAGACAGTTGTGCTGGCTCGTGCTGTCAAAGAACTCTTACAAGCCTCTGCTTCCCTCGTGCCTCAGATCTGAAGTGGCTCCTGTGTTAACAGACCAGGTCAATTCCACCTCCAAAGCCCTTTGGAGACATTTTTCCATGGCTAGATGATATGAGTAGCCCAGCTGGGATTGAGTTTCAGCCAGTCGGTCTCCACACTGTCCTGGAAGAGCATTTGGCCAGTGATGGGAAACCTGAAACAGGTACTGCGACAATGAAGTTAAACTGTGCCACAAACATCGTGGCCAGCACTTGGAATAGGGGCGGCAATGGTTCCCACGTGGGTGATCGCGCCTCAGGTTACCCACTGGTGCCTCAGTAGGCACCAGGCCTTGAAACTAAGTCTTTAGCTCTTTTAGAGAAAATTGGGCAGGTGATTGCCGCCCCTTCAGGCTGTTTCAGTTTCTAGAAATTGAGTCTGTTTTGAAGTTTTTAATATGGTATAGGCCAAAGCAAATCATTCAAGGACAGTGTCAGTTGCTTGAGCATGTTGGTTAGAACTGTCCTTGTTCTTTTTTTTTTTTTTTTAAGAGTTGTGTGAATGAACTCTTAAGGATGCATTCATTTATAACACTGTTTCAACTTGCAAAGTTTGGCAGAAATTGAATGCTCTGCAGGACAAGTGGCTGTTCAGTCACAGGTCAAGTAGGGTTTTAAGTTCCAAAAGCTGAGTAATCCTGCATCAAATACTTTGACATTGGTTTTGATCCAGCTTTTAGCAGCTCTGCACCCATGATTAGCACTATAAAAGAGACAGGAAAGTTGAAACTTTTGTAGTTTTACAAAAACAGTTAAATTTGGCTTAGATCAACACAGCTCAGCTAAGGCTATTAGGGCTACACTCTTAGAAACCTTATAAACTTTTCAGGACTGCAAGGCATGGACTTGCCCTGTGTTCTAGGGTTAATATGATTTTTGCTTGTGAAATGTTAGAAAGGTTCATTTACCTAATATTTATTTATTTGTCCTCTTTTGTTCTACCTATCTTATTACAAAACAAAGCAAATAAAAAATAAAAATACGAGTTGCTTTAGGCATGTAAAAGCAGGATTTATTCGGTCTGGTAGTCAGCAAATGCATGCTTTGGTTGCATTGTTTAGGCAGGTTACGCATTAGATCTGCGTGGTGATTGCAGGCAGTACAACTTGCATTTCTCTCATATGAAAGCTTGAGAGCAAGTGACCACTTTGGGGTCTCTTCTGTGTCTAATAACTCTAAAAAAATACATTATCTTTTTAGCTATTACCTGGAGTTAGTTTCCTCTCTACACACTGTAGATAAAGACTTCATGGTCTGTGGCTCTGCTCTTTCAATCATGTTTATACATCATTTATTTTAAATTACTGAATCTTAGCAAGAGTTCAAAAATTTGCATCTGCCCCAGTATCGGGGCCAACAGAGGTGAAAATAGAGCAAAAGCAAAAATGCTGCTAAGAACGTGGATGGTGTTCCTCTTCTTACAATGTTAAATGGCAATACTGTGTTTAGGGAATGCCTTTAACTGCCCCTTTCTATTAACTATACCAACAGTACGACAAGACATACAGTACAAAGATGTTAATGTGGAAGTTACTACAATTGGAGGGCAGCAGGGGGAATGTTTCCAGCTGCCGTGGAGATGTACTGGGTTACACCACCTAGAGAGCTGCTTACTGGCATTCTCTGTCATGCCAAGAGCAGCCTGGGGAATACATTAATTATACATTCCTGTGCATTTCTGATTCAGATTAGCACATTAGCTTAATCTTTCAGTTTAGTTAGGAAATTTGCTAGATGAAGTATTGCTTGCATTCTTTGTATTAATGAAAAACCACTCATAATCCCCATGTCCTAAGTACCCGTCCTGATTATCTACCGCATTCATAAGCACTACTTGCAAAATTATTTCGCCTAGTTAAAGTTTTATTTTGTATTCATTCTAATTGCCAGTGTTGCTATTTTAAAAGTCGTTAGCCCATTGGTGGATATTCTGATGTTATCCTTCTTGCTGTTCCCTACCAAGTGCCAGGTTGCCTGTTCCACAAACCCATTATGAGTTTCTGCACAGGAAGAACTGTTTGCTGGGGCTGGCCTGTGCTTCCATATGGTGCACATTAATCACAATTTAGCTATGTAAACAAGAACTTGTATTTCATGCTGCATGCAGTTGCCCAGTTTAGGATGAATGAAAGATTTCATTTTAGTAAGTCGTATAAACACACCTGAGACTCTGAAAACAATATAACACGATTCTCTGTTCTATAGAACACATCAGTTTGCTAATTAAAAGTCTGCTCTCATGGTTGATGATCGTTACTTTTTATAAAGCCCTGGAATGCTATTAAGCCTGTTGGGAATGGTAGTGCGTGGTTTATTGTTTTTCAAATTGTTTCCTGCCTATTTTGTCTGTGATTTCATTGTATTGAAGAGTTAGTCTTTGCTTTTCAGTTATGGTTTTCATAGAGTAAATCTGCAAGTATTGTTTATTGCTGAAATGTTCTCAATAGTATATTTTTTGAACAGCTTGTATTTAATAGCTGTTTTATGTTTGAAATAAACAAGGGGGGAGAAAAAGTAAAGGGCTATGAATCAACAAAAGGAATATAAAACTGAATTCCTGTGAGGAATAGCTAGCAAAACTGTATGACACCTTCCAACCCAGCAACTTCAAGTCACTCCTCTTGTCCATGTATATGCGCCTGTTATTATTTAGCTTTGATTCATGTGTGCTTCAGGGACTCTGCCAGGCTTACTCTAGGTAGGAGCCATCAATAGAGCTCTTAAAATAAGACAGAAGAACCATCCTGTCTGAAGTATCCAACTGTCTTTTTCCTATAATATTGCCAATAGATAAGCTGGGGCATGTTACTTGAGCATAAAGTTATCCAGATTCAAGAAAAGCTGGGTATTAGTATAGATTAAAAGAACTGGATTACAAAAGCAGAGACTTAATACTAGTATAGCAACTAAGAACACCGAAGAGAATAGAAATAGTCAATTTCTAGAGAATTACATGTTTTTAATGCTGGAAGCTAGGCACAGGTTTTCCCTGGGAAATGGCTACATTATGGCTGCCTTTAGCATTTTTTCCACAACCTTCTGTGCCACATCAAATGCATCGTTAGCTGAGATGGTAACTCCCTTGTTTTGGTCAAGCACAACTGCAGCCTTCAGTGTGCAAGGTGCTTTTTCTAACATAGATATTGGCCAAGCTCTCAGCTCTAAAGACAGAGTAAAATTAGGTGAAACTCTGTGCCGTCCTGCTGGATTAATGATGGTACGAGAGTGCAAGGTGCCCTCAATTATTTCTGATGGTGTTGGTGTAGTTGTAGCACCAGAAGGTCCATCTCTTGACATAAGGCAGCAAGGAGAATCCAAACACACCACAGAGGACAGAAAAGTAGAGTTGCAGGGAAGGGAGGGCACCGTAACATGTGGTGCAATGATTTCATAGATAATTATAAATGAAGAAAAATGTAAGAATTCTACATACGTGAGTACATAGCAGCTGTGTCTTTTTATACTGGTAACTTTTATACAAGTTACTTTAACCAAGGGATACTCTTTTCTATTTTATTCTCAACTTCATAAGCTCACTTTTTTTTTTTTTTTTTTTTTTTTCCTGGCCACTTTAAGTGATTCTTAAGTACAAACACATGAAAAACATTGTTTTGATCAATGTTTTTTTTCTGGCAAAATCAGTCCTTACATACAACTCAGAACAAATAATTCAGATTACAGTCCCTGACACAACTTCTGCTTAAGCCTGGCTGGAGGATGATGCTCTAACATGCAAAGTGGAGTTGTTTCACACTGACATTTAAACATAATTATAGGAGTAGATGGTTGAGGGCCCAAAATAAAATGAGAGCCACAAGCGACTGAGAAAGTTGCTGGCAGCAGAGCTGATGGGAAGGACTGCAGTGATTGCAAATGAGCCATGTGATTAGTGTTTTCTAAGAGCAAAGTACATGGCAAAAATCAAATGAAGCCTGGAGTGGGGTGGAGGGGTGTGTGTTGGGGGGGAATCCCATAATTCCTCCTGTTTTGTCTAATAAGAGCTTTATCGTTTTCATGTTTTTTCAGCCTTGTGCTGGGGGTGTTTTAGAGTTATGAGATTTGAAAAAAACACTGAGTTTTTGATCTTGTCACGACTGAAAGTACTTTATAAATGTCAGAGTTGGTGTGTGAAAATCTGGGACGACGCTCGGCTGCTTCGCTTGCGAGAGCTCAGCTAATGAGGCCACAAGAGAGCAGGCTGCAAGCAGCCTGGCGCGGTGGCCCTGCCCCGGTGAGCCCTGTGCTTCAGCACACCTTCCAGAAAGGGAGGAATGCCCTGCGTTTAGTGGCAAACAAACTGCCAGCCTTCAAGAACATTCTTTTTTGCACTCTTCTCGTACTTGGGAATGCTGCTGCAGCAGAGGTTTTTGTGTTGTGTGACGGAGTTGTGAGGTTGCCCCCCTCTGTCCTAACTGTCAGGACGTGGGGCAGGTGTGTTGAGGGCTTGTTGGGTTAAGGAGCTCGTTGGTGGTATGACCTATGTGCTGCATCCAGATGGCATCAGGGTTTGTCAAGATGACAAGGCATCTAGAAGGGTCGTGTGGAGAATGTGGCTGTGGTAAATGGTCTGTTAGCTTAGTGGAGGTTTTCAGTACAAGGTAAGACAAGTAAGCCACTTTGCACGGGGGACATCTCACGTCAGCAGACACTAAGAAGGGCAAGGGTGAAAAGTCAGGTGCAATGCGGCATTTTTTCTTGACAACTTCTTTGAAGTTTCATAAATATGTACAGATCTTAAATTCTTTCCAAGAATCATACTTTTTCAAGAATAATGTTTAAATATTTTCATAGTCTATTTAAGAGGAATGGAAGAGTTCTCACAGGAGATGCTATCAGCAACCATTCACTTGCCTGGAGAACTGGTTTGTGTTGGAGTCTGGCAAAACTATTTTGTGAAAGTATTGAGCAAGGACAGTAACTTTTCCCTGGTTCAGGATAGCCAGCAATTGATGATGAATTTCAAAGTTCTAGGTTAGAGGGAAGAAATCAATGACATGTGGCCTGGTCCAAAGGTGTACTGAAGCCCAAATCTTGGCAGACAAATCATATGACTGAATTCAAGAAAACTACACGTGCTTTCATTTATCTGCTTGTTGTCTTTTGGATCGAGTTGTGATCAATGACACAACTGTAGTGTAGGCAGGGTGTTACCTGAACTGCTGTTGCGTTATTCTGCCAACATCTGTCTTTACTGATCTTGAGAAGCTTGGAAGTAAAAGCCTGTGCTCGAAGGGAGGAAAAAAAAAAAAAAAAAAAAAAAAAAAAAAAACATACCGTTAGCTGTTAGCTACACAACAGCAACCCTATTAAACCACTGCGACGTGACACTGCTGCTCTGGAATCCTTAGGGAACCAGGAATCTGGTGAGATGAAGGGTATTTAGTCATTCTGGCCCTGGCTCTTATGTTTCTTCTCCGTAAAGAAGCATGCAAACAATGATTTGGAATTTATTTTCATTACAAAATGGATCTTTGATCCAGAAGCAATAAATAGTAAAAGAGCAAGCAGCACAGAATAAAATATTGCAGGAACTCATGTTAAAACAAAACTTGAAATTCCCATTGGGAATTTAGCATGGCTTTTCAGAGGCAGAATCTCAGATGCATCAAATTCTTGCAGTGTGATACTTTTAACAATTACAAGGCCAAATATGTGCAATTACCAACAGTAGGACTTCTGTCAGGAATGACTGCACCAAGCTTAATTTAATGTACTCAGCCTTGTAATTGTTTTTTTAATCTTACTGTGCCAACAAGAGCATTTTTGCTGCATAGATTTTATGTTTTATTTCCTCCACAAATCACACACTTAGACAGTTTTGTTTTGCAACATCTCTGAAACGATGGCTTATTAGCAAATGAGCCCATCCCAAATTATTTTAATATTGATAGACTGTATCCACAGTTGAGATAGAATGATGCTTTCCTTGTGCCATTTTGTTAAAGTTCAGTAGGACTGCAACACAAAACATCTCTCTTCTTGGATATTGAATCAAAAAGATCCATCTACTGTAAGATTACTTGTTTAGAGAAAGCTCTTCCTGTATTTGGAGATCTTGGTGGTTTTCACTCGCAGTTTGGGTGCCTGAATAATAGGCAAACTTGACATCTATCAGCGTTCCAGTACCTCAGCACTCTGCTGAGCTGAACTTTGCCTTTTAAAGGACACTTTCATCTATGGTTCCCAAAGTTCCGTCTTTGCCACAAAGCAAATTTGAATTCAGTTAAATACAAAATTAATTATCTGTGCAACATAACCAAGATCTATTAGACCTGCTAGTGACAAATGAAGCTCAGGCTGCACATGATTGTAAGGGCTACCTCTGCAGATAGGGGCGGATTTTTTTTTTTGGTCTGTTGTCTGTTGTTGTTTGTTGTTTTGTTATTTTATTTTGCTTTGCATTGAAACACTTCCATGTTCACTCAGGATATTACCTATTTCACTCTGTCACTTTTAATATGAAACTTGCCAGATTTTTATCATGGGCTTGATGAATGGTTACCTACTGAATGTTAACAGACAGCGTGCCACGTTGCGGGGTTGTGTTAAAAGTGCCTTTCAGCCTCTTGTACCTGTACCTGCAGAGGCTTATGCCTGCTTGTAGGGGATTACAGAAAATAAGTAGTAAAAACAAGGCTTTTGTCAGGAGTTTTAAATACAATCCTATGGTCTGCACTTTCTTTGGAAATTTTGTGGGGTTCTGTCAGGCAAATCAGGTTGATCACTACTGACTATGGAGCACTTCCTTTGTAGCACAGATTAGCGGGCATTTCAGCATGTTCGCATGTTACAGTGCTTGAAGTTAGCAGACCGATGATCTGCATAATCTTGTATATACACCTTTAGCAGAGAAGCAGCTATACAGCTGAATTACTCAATAGCTTTAATTACTCAATATATAATTCTACCTGTATTCCCAGTCTCTTGAAGAAGGGGAAAAAAACTGGGGAGGGGGATAAGAGAAGGGAGGATGAGGAGTCAAACTCATAATAAATATATCAATAACCCCTGGAATCTGAAATAAGAAGAAATATTGTTAGATGTACCTTGTAGGCTGTGTTTCAAAATTTTAGGAAAAGCCTAGCTCATTGTCTTTCATGCTATATGTCAGGCCTTTGACATTACTCCTTCACGTCCTTTGGCAAATATTTCACATACATGAAGGATTATATGCCTAGGGGAAAAAAAAAAAAAAAAAAAAAAAAAAGAGAGACAATTGCAGTGACACAGGTTAAACTAATAGGGACCATGCTTTAGAGAAGGTGTGGAAGTGTATTTACACTTCCCCTGTTTGAGTGATTGTTGCTTGGGCCATAGCCAGTTGGATTGATTTTTCTGTTTTTCAGTGGGTTTCCCAGGTGACGTGCCTGGATTTGTGCCCGCTGTGTGCACAGCCAGGCGCAGGGTGCATTCCGGTGCACATCTCTTGTGACTGGACAGCTCAAGAACTTTGTACTTCTGCATGAAAATAGAAAACGCAGTATGTCTGCTCTGCTTCTGCTTTGCCTCATCCCCCCCAGCAGCTGGCTGTTTTATACCCTTAAAAATCTTGGAGACTCCAAGAGGTCCACGGTTGCTGGTACCCCAAGGACAACAGGCTCAACGGAGGAGCTGTCTCCTTACAAATTTGGGTGGAGGTGCAGTTGAGCTGGGCAAACACATGCCTGTCCTTGCCTGTGAAGAATTGGAACCTTGTCCATCTGGTTTTCTTGCAGGTTTTTTTTTAAACACGTGGTTTTTACACTGTAATCTGTTGGGGTGATTTTCTATGCTCCCTCTTTTTCATTGACCTTTCAAGCTGATAGGGAAATGTGCTTCCTTGGAGCACAGGCACTGAGGTTATCCTCCTTCCTTGGTCCAGTAACTGCTTGCTGCATGTCTTGTTTGTGGATGGAGGAATTCACATCTGCACAGAGAAATGGAGATTAATTTGTCTGATCTATGGCTGGGGATTTGTTCAGAAGACTAATCTTCATCGCCAGAATCTGTTATATATAGGTACGCTGACATGATGTGCTTTGTTGAATCTTTAGGAGTTGGTTTGGCCAGCTGGGCTTTTTAAAATTACTTTCTCATGTTTTTGGCAAAAGAATAATCTTCTTGTCAAAGAAAAATTAGTCTCATGGTCTCACTTTGAGCCCTGAAACAAAAGTATTGATTTCATAAATATAGACAGTGTCCAACTTGAGCGATTTTTGTATATGTTGACTTTAATCCTTAATTGTTAATAGACCAAGTTTTTTAAAGCAAAGAGAGATTACATGTTTTGACTGATTATATCCAGTAGTGGTATTTGCTCTCAGGAGGCAGGAGGAAATTCCCCAGCCATGGGACATTCTGGTACCTGTTAGTATTTAGCTGGTACCAGTTGGTTACGGAGTATCACTGACATAAAAGCGCTCAGCTTTTAACACCTGGATATAAAAGTCTCCAAGAAACATATAATGCAATTTTTCTAAGCTGTAGGTCTGTCCCCCCCCAGTGGGTATTTCTGTGTGAATTATAATCAAAATCTAGGAATTGGCCAGTACTTTGCTACCTTCTCTTGACAGCTTTTGGCTTTTTGGAAAATATTTTAGCTCCACGCATACCGTAGCTGTCAGCATGATTCAGAGCCTTTGGAAGGAGAGCTTCCTCTTTTATTTGTTATTTGCTTAGCAAAGCTTTGACTTTATGGCCATGTATTTCAGAATCTTTTATGCCAGGGAATCATTTATATTTCAGAGATACGGGAAGGCACCTTGGAGCTTGCTACATGTCTTGATTGTTTTTTAACCTTAGCCCAGTGTGATACTCTCTCTAAAGAATATTCTCACGTAATCCTGCAGGGAAGAATAAAGGCAACACAGTTGCCTGGCTTTAATACTGTAAATCAGAAGTATATAATGACAAGTCTGAGAAATGTACTAAAAATAATCATAAGACAGGATTGTTTCTAAACAGGAAATGCTATTAAGCTTTGCTTTGAATTCTGACATCCATCTAAAATCCATACCCACTACCCACAGTTATGTGTTGGGGGCTGTTTGCTTGTTCTGTACTTCAGAGGAACTGACTTAACCAGTCCAGGTGCAGTTCTCCCCGGAGGAATTCCTTGGTCAGACTAGAGGAAGATCCTTCTGAGAAACCCCAGAGAAATAAAGTGAAAAACATGCCCCAGTGCATTCCTTTCCCTGGGAGAAAAGCAAAGACTAGGGAGGGAAGATGGCTCTTTCCCTATACCTGCAAACAGGAGGGCGACACTTTCACAAGCAGAAATGGCCTTAGGCAGTCCGGGCTCCTTCTCAAGCATGGTTAACATGTGACAAGTGTGGTTGAAAAGCAATTAAGGTGAAGATTTCTGGAAGAAATCGGTTCATGCTGCTCATCTCAGCCCATGTAGGGCAGTTTTGGTGGGAACGGGGTGTCGGGCTTCTCCCCTGGGTGCTGGGAGTGGGGCAAGGAGAGTCCCTGAGGGAGGAGAGCATCAGGGACACATGGTGTAGGGTTTTGGACTGCATGCAGCATGATACCTTAAGGTAGTATCCTTGTTTTGTAGGAGGAAAGATAAATGCCTAATTTATGGCAGGACTCGTGGTACTTGATTCACATGTCTGTTCTCAGAGGAATAATAATAATAATAAAAAAATGCTTTTAAATATTTTTTAAATTTTGGCATTGGAGATACGTGAAATTTTCCAAAACCCTCTAAAAATTTAAGGGAAAATTATACATTAAAAAGGTCCTTCAGTTGCTGGAATGGTGACTAGACATTTGATCTGGGGGATTGTGGCTTTCTTCTAGCACTGCTGTGCAATGTAACACCAGCCCAAAGCAATGCGTTCACTGGCAGCTCCAATAAAGGCTACACATGGTCCTGCTCTATTGCAGTGGCCCCAAGGAAACCTGATGCACAAAGAGATACAGAACTTAGCATGGGCAGTGGATGGTGGTTGCCTCAAGGCTTTTGGCAGCCTGAAAGGTAGAGAGTTGGAGACAAGATCTGCTTCAGAAACCTACAATAAATATGTTGGCTTTGGATGAAGCCATGTGGGCAGAAGCAAGGGGTTCAGTCTGGCTAGGCGGGCTTTGTTTCTAGAGAGCTGTCTGGGAGTTATTGCTCGAGGCATTACCGTGTCAGATGGGAAGTTACCCATATAAATAAATCGCCTTGCTTTTTTCCTCTTTGACATGCTGAAGAGGAGCAGTGGGTCCATAGCCATAAGACAGAGCAGGCAAGAATATGATTTAGCCAGATGTTGGAAATGAAAACAACATAATGTGGTCCTAGCAAACCAATGCTAAATAGAGTGATAAGCTTCAGACTGGTCTGGGAGGGAAACTGCCCCAGCAAGCCTCAAATGCTGGCTAATTTGACCATGTGTCTAACCAACTGCCTTGTTCAAACTACTGTGCGAGGAGTGACTGCCTAAAAATGCTCCTTAAGTATTCTTAAAGCATCTATCTATTGTGGCAACTGGCTTCTGGGCCTGGTGGACTAAAGCTTGGAAGCAAGGTTGGCTCCTCGGGGCCAGCAGGTTTGCTTTGTGGCTCCAGGCTGTGGGAGGAGATGCTGGAAGTGCTGCAGAGCTGTGGCAGCCTTCACAGCCCAGACAGACCGCTGACCTGTGGAAGCTAATATGCTTAATTTCCACATGAGCATAACTATGGATTGCATGAATTCCTCTAGGAAATTGGGTAGAAAAAGGGAAGTGTTCAGGAGCTTGCACCCACGCAGCTGGAGAGGGGATTGCTGACAGAACAGTTCATGGCACAGAGGCTTTAATTGCCATTCAGAGGTGACAATTCATAGGCATCTCTCTTGCTGTTCCCTTTTCCTCAGCAGATCCTGGATGTCCTGTTGACAACTGAAGCCCAACAACTCAAAAACTGAACTTTGTACATACCCTTCAAAATCCTCCTCTCCCCATTAATGTTGACAGTTCTGCTGCCACCCCATGTCCCACAGGCTCAGAACAGTAGTGTCACTTCTCATTCCTTCCCTGTCTCCAAGGTCTTGTGAAATGCGTTTGTTTTTCTCCATGCAGCATCTCCTGACCGTGTCTTGTCAACATCCCTCTCCATGGCTTTTATCACTTTTTTGCATTGTTTTTCCATATGTGAATTTAGGAGGATCTGCTACAACCTGCATTGCCCTTCCCTTTCTGTGCTCTCACCCACACAAACATTCACTGTGGTCTGGGTGCTGGGCTGGGAGAGAAAGGACCAGAAAGGGAATGTGAAAGTGATTTTCCTTTCAGAGGACCACAATATTCTTGTTGTTATGCCTTGGGGAACACAGGCTCTTGTATTATTCCAAACATGAGATTTCTTGGGTTCTTCATGCTGCTAAATCTTTTTAGCAGAGTATGGGAAATGGGTAAACCAAGTGCTATTTGTCTTTCATTGAGCTGCACAAAGGGACTTCACTGCCTGAGTGAAGTTACTTCACTGGGGACTGAAAGATTTGTATAAATTAATTCATTAATTGTTGAGATACTTTTAAAAAACAATTAAACCAAACCAAACAAAAAAGCACAGTTAGGAGTATTTCTGCCCTCAGCTACATGCAAAGCATATTAAAATAGCCCCAGCATATTCAAATTCTACCTTATTCCTTCAGCCTCAGGCCACCACATTTATGTCAAGGATTTTGCATAGAGAAATATGGAATTGTGCTCAGTGTAATGTATGCGGAGGAAGTGCAGTGCTTCTAGGGGGCATTTATTTGCAACTCTTGGTCAACCACAATTTGCACAATGGCAACCATATTACGTTCCTGTGTGGGTTTTCATTAGATGCCAGATGTTGTTTATTTAGAAGTATCTAAATACATTTTTCTAGTTAAAAGAGAGACAAAGAAATAAGCTCATTGTGTTTCATGGGGTTGCCAGGGTAGCAGTAGCAAAATATAGCAAATCAACAGTGAGATCCACAGGAATGAATACAGACTATGCCCAGAGGCTATGGAAGGCACTGGGACATATTTCAGGCTTTATCAGTATCGAGGCAAGCATTTGCATGGCCCTGAAAGAGCTTCTGACTTCTCAATGAACTGCCACAAAGTGGCATAATTAAAAGTTACATTCTGTTTGAGCCTTTTCTAACACTCAGTAATCATACACCATAATCGGAATGAATTATTGCATTTGTATTCTGCCATCCACTGAAAAAGATGCATTGCTTGGCTTATAGCCTTATCGTGATTTATTAGGTCTAGTTTCAGAGAGTGGCACAAAAACAAGTCAGATTTCTGAGGGACCTGCTGCATATACACAGTGGTACCTGGAAGGTGCATGCTAAGAGTTGTTGAAAAAACAACTTTCTGGCCTTTTTTTTTTTTTTTTCTCTTTTTAAAAATCTGATTAGAGTGTGCAGGCAAAATGAAGGTTAAGGTCAGGAAGAGCTGATCGAGACATAGATATGCAGACTTTGCTGGGGTTGGCAGCTTCACCTCTGTGACCTCCAGGCGCTATGAATGAAACCACCGGATTAGTAACACGGCATATGCTGAGCTGCCAAGTGTCTTGTAACAAGAGAAGTGGAAACAGCATTTCTATTCAGGTTATCAAAATCAACCCTTGCAACACGGCATGGCTAGTCGATTACAAATAACGGAGCCACAAAATGATTTCTGCACTGGAACATACTATTTAACTGTGGTGCAAACTACATTCCTCACCAGTTTCAGCATACAGCTGGGATGCAATGGCCATAAATTATTTACCTTGTTTTCTGCAAGTAGAAAAACAGAAATAGAAATCTAAAGCCAAGATTTTGATGTAAAAATTATGCCTTTAAGAAAAAGTAAGGTGTACCTAATTTGGCAAAATATTGGGGTACCTGTCAAAGCATCAGTCCAACTCTGCCCTTTCTGAAAGACACATTGTGAGGTGCGCTGGCATTTATCGGTACTCAGAAATTACCAGGAAGACATAGATAGTATATTTCCATGTGTTTTTCAGTAGATGTGTGACATTCAAATTGAAATAAGCCATTCAAAAAAAAAAAAATTGGAAAATGTGCTGCAACTGATGGAAACGTACGGGAGTAATAGTCTACAGCAGGCAAGACAGACAATTGGCCAAGTTAACTTAGTGTTGGGCTGTGACTGATGATTTCATGCTTGCCAGTTGATTGAGCAGA
This sequence comes from Oxyura jamaicensis, assembly GCF_011077185.1. NCBI lineage: Eukaryota > Metazoa > Chordata > Aves > Anseriformes > Anatidae > Oxyura > Oxyura jamaicensis. Next base: position 11,877,872 of record NC_048905.1, on the reverse strand, counting down.
GGTCACTTTTCCATGAAGGTTTGCCAGGGCCTTGGGGAGAGGTTTCTTACTTGGGTCTGAGTTTTCTATCCGGACTGCTTTTTATTCAGTGGTGTCTGGAAGACTAAACTCATATGTCAGTGCTCAAACAGCACATTAGGTCCAAAGAGCTGGAACTCCTGTGGAGAATAGGGAGCTCCTGAAGAGGACTGAGAGCCTTCTGTGGGTCTTCTCTCTCTGTGATCCTCCATCACGCCTAGGTGCAGCCAGCGACCTCAGTTTTCAGCTCCGTGCTGTGGGTTGAGCTCCGTGAGGTGAGGTGTGTGGCTGTGGCTTCCTCTCTGACCAGATTCACTCAGGTTAATGGCCTCCAGCATCTCAAAACAGGCAACTGCCTGAGTTTAGGGGTTGCCAGTCATTTACTCAGTGCCGTTCTTTTCTGACATTCTTCATCTTTCCGCACCTGTTTTGGCAAATTAAATCCACGTGAGCCATTTTGAGGAGGTACAGAGTAAACTTACAGTATGCCTCGACCCCAGGGACTCTGATTTCTTTGCCCTCAGGTATTTATTAATTGGAAAGTTGCCCAACTCTTCCCTGTTTGTGTAACACCCATGTACCTCTCCTGCCAACACTTCAAACACTGGGGCTTGGCAAGCACACCCTGCTTTTTAAAATGTCAGCCTTAGAGGCAAAAGTTTTTTGAAACTAACAGGTGCCTCTGAACTTTCATTTAAACTCATAACTGTCACCTGGGTTTTGACAGATGGGTAATGAAAGATCAAGACAAATGCTGGTAGGAGTCTTTTGAGATGTGCTGCTATTAGCATTTGCTCTGAGCACATTTTAAAGAGAACATAAGACTAACAATTTAATGTCTGTTAGTCATCTTACACCAGAGAACTCCTGCCAGTGGAGGTGAAATGCCTAACTTAAAATTCATGAGGCAGGGGATTGGTGATAAGGTAAAAGCAAAGGGAGGAACCAAAAGATGAGCTATAGCTTTGGAGGGAGGAGAGGCTGGCTCAGTGCCCCAGACCAGGAAGAGAATAGCAATGAAAAGACAAAGTCAGAGTTCACAGACACGGGGACAGGTCAATCAAAGCCACAGGGCATGTGCTGGGATAAAATGCCTATAATGGAGACTCCACTGGATGTTGTGTGAGCTAGAGATGCATGGGAACGTGGTGGAGGAAATAAGACATTTCTTACAGTGACTGTTAGAGTTGTCAGCAGAGTGTAGTACAGAATAATGCAGATAAGCTTCTTAAATCACCCCTGGATGGCAGCTTAGTTGCACCCCTGCTTACACCGGGTCTGGCTTTTACAGATTCTTTAATATAATACTTTTACAAGGGCTCAGAGTGTGATATTGTGGCATGCTCTGATAGCCCCTTCTGCAAGTAATGAAGTGCCAGCGGAGTCGGAGGGATTGTCTTTCAAGGAGGGAGTCACTCCACAGACCCTGCTCTCCTCTCCCACCAAATTTCATCGTGTTTACCCTCAGCTGCTGAAGTCTGGCCCCACCCAAGCCAAGTTATTTCTCTTTGTGCCAACCTGTGTGTATCACTGATAACATAAATCTCCTCGTGCCACGGTGATCTGTGCGCAGGTATGTGTGAGGGAGCAGGCCAAGAGATTTACACCATTTCATAGCCTCCTTTTTTGCCTTGAAAAACCTGCACTGCCTGTTTTCCCCAGAAAACATGAAGAGAAGAGGCTGTCTTGGACAGAGGGACTGTGCTAAATTGTGTGCTCCACTATTCCCAGTCCTGCCAGAGACCTGTCAGAAAACCCGTAGCAAATGAAGGCTGCTCTAAGTGCCGCTGACTCCTGATACATGCTGTGTGCTTGTGGCTCCCAGCACCGCTGGTGTTCCCGGACGAGCTGCCTGGGCTGTGGCACCAAGCTGGGAAGGACAAAATGACCCTGAGTGACTGGGGTTGGGACACACAGCAGTGGGACTGTAGTTCCAGCTCCGATCCCATATGATCAGCTGGGTCCTCAGTCCCCATTGTGCTGAATGAGAGCACGCAGGCTGTGCCCCACTGAGTTCCCTTGTTACCTTCAGCACATTTTTGTGCCTCTAAGAGGATCCAAAGCAAGAATAAGATTAACTACAATAATTTTGCAAAAGGCACACACTTTTCAGTTCATTTCTCCCTCAGTGTTCCCTGACAGATATCAGTGTATGTCCTAACAGTGTGTCTGTCAAAGTAATAGATCAGCGCAGGGAAACCTTCAGACTCTGGGAGAAGTGCTGGCGGTCACAGGGTCACCTCTTTGAGGCTATCAGCATAATTCAGAGCCACTGACATCAACAGATTAATTGCCCTTTTATTGATTCTAAATTGACTTCCTTAATTAAGGAGAGTGCCACTTGGTTGCATGATTGGTTTTGTCATTTTCAAGTTATTAAAACAAAAGCTTGGAAGTGAAATCCATTGCCGCATATAGACACTTCTCAGGGAAATGTCCCGATACGTTTAAGAGACTCCCCTGCCCACAGTTTAAATTTCCCTACGCAGTTTAGGTTAATTAGTCTGATTATTCTGGTATAAAATGCAGTGAGGACTGAGGACTCAGCCGCTGGGGCTGCAGAGGCAGCAAGCGCTCCATCTGTGTGTGGTACTGCGATGGAGATGCATTCCTCGGAGGAATCAACATAACTGGCAACTCGGAGAAAAACGTTCCCTTCTCACACAGCTTGTCAATATGTTAAGTGCTCTGGAGACAGTGCTTTTGTGCTTCTGCAGACATTAAATCCTGTGCATTTCACGGGCTGTGACAGTCTTGTTTTCAAATGTTTTAAGCATTGATTGTAGTTGGGATGACGTACCCAGTGGTGGAAACACTGCTGAAGGTCCTGGAAAGAAGGGGGTGAAGCATTTTTCCTGGAGTAACAGACTTCAGTCCTTCCCTTAGGCTGTGCTTCTTGTGGATGTTCAGGCCACAGACGGAGCACACAGACTCACAAAGGGGAAATTAAATCCATAGCTGGAGATTTATAAACTCCCACGTAGCTTCTCCCAGCCCAGATGCTACTTCCCACATTAAATTTCAGGTGGTGGCAGCTGGGGGTGATTCTCACATGGGGGTGCTCCTCTCCTTTCCCACTTGGCCAAGCATGGATTGGAAGAGGTGACACTGAAAGTGCGCTTCTAGTCCTCACTGTGGCTGCAAGGCTGACAAAGTTTTCCACCATTTCCACAGCACCTCTGGTTCACATGGAATAAGACTTTCTTTTACTCCACTTTTCTCACTTTGCTGCGTTTGGCATCCACCTGCCTCCTTTGCTGGATCTCGCATGTGCTGCAACTGCTCAGTGTGAATAATTGGTATTGGAAAAATGCAGTGTGGGATAAAGCTGCCTGGAGTCACCTTCGGATTTACTGTAGTTTCCTTAGAGCCCACAACTGCATAAAGTAACTTGTGGTTTTGCACGCAGCCTAAGGCACTGCCTACACCAAATATAGGGCAACTTAGGACAAGTTGGACATTCTGGTTAACTAGAAAGTTTTAGGAAAGCCTTCCCTGCAACGTGAAATTGGGTGTTTTACTTGCTCTTCCCTTCTTCAGGATTTAACATCAGAACAAAGATTTGCTCTCTGGGGACAGATCAGGTGCAAACTCTGCTGCTTATTCCTAGTCAGAAGCAAAGCATGCTGTTCCTACCACTGTAAGAGAGAAATGTTGGAGCTAATGAAATAATCGTAGTCCAAAGAGTTTCAAATATATTGGCATACATAATGGCTTTCTGGGTATATATATATTCCACAGTAAATATATATTCCACTTAAAATTAATTTATGTAGTTATAACGAGACTTGTGGCAAAAGGTTGTTTGCTTCTTGAATGGTTTGAGTTCTAGTAGGTTATGAAAACCATGGGTTTTATCTCTGGTGGTTGCAAATCAGCGTAGCCTTACCAAACTGCAAACAGGATCCAGCTCCGCAGGTACCTGTTGCTCTTTTCTGTATTGTGTTACCTAGTTGAAGGCAATCGTCCTACCTTCCCTGCTTAAAACCAGAACATAAAGCTACAAAGAAGTCAGTGCTCTGCGGTTAGTACCTTAACTACACCTGTACAGGTTGTCTTTTTTCCACCTTCGTTCAGCAAATTTCAGTTTATCAGCAGAAATCTGAAATGGGAGATCTTCTAACTGAAGGAGTTCATGAGGAGGGCTCGGGGGTGCTGAAGGGAGCCACCCTCCAGACGTCCTGTGGTACCCTTGTCTGAACTGGGCCAGGTCCATGAGTGCAGCACCTCCATGACATGGTTCTGCTCCCTGACCTGCTGCGTGCTCTGAGAGATGCTGCCAGGTGATGTCAGGACTGTAGCCATCATAAACTTGGCAGTGGAGCATGCGTGTGATGAAGAAACTGAATAAAGAACGTGTAATGAGCCAGAGAGGAAACGGGTCAGGTCCCGCTCCCTGGCTTCTGTCATCCATTGAGGATGTTCCAAAAGGCTGAGGCTGGATGCCCAGGTTTAAGTGGCAGTGAACACAGTTTGAGGAGGAACAGGGCTGCAGAAAATGCACAATGGCTGCAGAACCCTTAGAAACATATCCTAATTGCATCCATGAATCAAATAGGCAGGGTACTACTTGTTGCTTTTCAAGTCTTCTCTGACCGCCTTCCAGAATTTGGACATAGATTTGCCAAAAATCTGTCTTGAAACACTTGAAGATGTCTTGAAACAAATACAGCACAATCAGTGTGTGCTGCAAAAATCCCCTGAAGTCATACTGCAGTGGTGGCACTGTCCATCCCAGTGCAGCATCTTCCAAAGGAAACCCAGCAAGCCTGATCTGTATTAGAGTCAGGCTTTTGCAGAGTAAACCACAGGGAATTGAAACTGGAACAAGAAACCTCAAGAGGGAAACAAATCCCAGCTGAAGATAGGAGAGCTGGCTGTTAAAAAGAATGTCTTCTCCATATTTATAGCTTTTCACAAATTTAACTGCATCAGACACAGGTGAAGGTCATTACCTGGTTGAAGCTGAAAGGAAAGAAACTGTATGCACCCATCAGGTATATCACAATGAGCACGTCTTGTTCCTTCCCTGGTGGCTGAGCTATGGAAGGCTTCTCCAGCTGCTACAGCAGCCTTCCACAGCTGCTAGCCAAAGATGATGCCTTTAGGTTAAACAAGAGAAACTCATGCTTTTAGGCTTCAGTTGCATAAATTATTGAATTGCTTCAATAAATCCATGCAAATTCAGTAAGGCACTTAAGTACAGCTTTGTCATTAGGCACATTAATGAGCCTTAAGCATGCATCTCATAAAGCAGATGTGGATTTATAGGGCAGGGTTAAAAGATCTTCTCCCTCTTCACCCATTAGGATGGCTGAGAATGTTTCGCAGACAGATACCTCTTCCCAGACACATGGCACAGATGTGCTGGGTTGGCTGTGCAGTGCTCTTCCCAGTCCTGCCTGCCATTTGGCTCTACAGAGCATCCTCTAGCTTGCTCAGCTTATGGAGGGGTTATTCCTGGAGGTCCTGGGTTATAAAATGCATAAGAACCATCACATCAGTCTGGCTAAACTCCAAAACGTTTTCTTCAGCTGTCACTGGTGGTGGATGCTGAAATACGAGCAGTAAACAGGATGGACAAAGTGATCCATCCCAGGCCATATGCTTCTAATTTCTGACAGTCTGTAGTTCACACGGACTTTCTGAGCCAGCAATTGTATTTGGAGCACAATGGATCTGCTCTCTAAGAACATGTTTAACTTCTCGTGAAAACCCTTTACACTTTTCAATAGTTCATGAGCATGGAAAATACCAATAGGTTGATGGCTTTGCTAATTACAATAGTTGCTAGCTATATGTTTTGAACTGACTCAGTTTGCTTTGGTAGTCTGCCAGAAATTAGGGGCTGAAAGCAGGTAAGAAAGATGCAGAATTTTGCCATCTGCTCATACTCGAGTCCATTGTTTCCAGTAAGTGGCAGTCCGTTGCATTAATTGTCTCCTGCTGCATGCACAATACCTAGTGGTGTTGGCATACATTTTTTGCTAATAGAAAATGTCATAGTGTAAGTACCATGTTCTAATTGCATTGGCCAATTTCCATCACAAGCATTAATTTATTGTAATACTGTTTGGAAATCGCAATGAATTGCTGACATGAGATTTGCCAGCTGCTGGAGGTACTGTAGGTCGCCTTATGTCATGTACTAGTGTTACTCTGTTGTTCAAGTAGGAGCAGTGTAAGGGCTGAATTTAAACAGCATGTTTAAGCATTTAAAAATAGCAAACATTATTTTTATAATTGGAGCCAGAGTAGGAAGAAGCATTGCCAATTTGCATAGGGAAAGAGAGCAGATCAGGGTTTGTCGAACTCTGTTCCAAAGCTGCAACAGTTTTAGTGTAGACTAACACTAGTTCTAGTGAAAGCCGTGAAAACTCCAGGAGAACTGGTATGCTCAAGTCTAAAATCAAATTTGGCAGAGCTGCATGAAAGGAGAAGATGATTTACATTCAAACAACAGCAATTAAACTAGGGGTACAAATTACTCTATAATGAGACTGAGCCAAGGCCGCGTGTCAGCGCATTAAACTTCTAGTTCACGTGTAATCATAAATCTTCTGTATGAAGGTTATAAAACTCTTTTCACCAATATTTGTCTGCCTGAAAAAATCTATGAAGCATTAGCAACAGCTTGAAGCTATGAAGAGGAACCACTCAGCTTAATTTACATGTAAAACATATACAGTAGAAGCTACAAAAAAAGATCTCTTGATGTTTTCCCATGATATAAATATTTGATGTTGTTTAGATTTCTTTCCTGTTCTTTTGTGGAGGGTTTTTTACGCAGAGTTGGGTGGATACACATTTTCTGCCCAGTTTTATAACAGAATCATGGAGATTGATTAAAATAAACGGATTTTAAAATTAAATTTATTGAGAACGAGATTTATAGATATTTTCTCCTTGGGGAATATGTTGCTTTATTGTTTCCCTCAAAATAAAAATACAGATGTGCACTATTAGAAGCTGTAAAGAGGTGAATGCAGGTCCTGGCAAGTTTTCTTTTCATTGCTCTGAAAATAATTTGTTCGGCTAATTCTTGCTTTTGCTGATAGGAAGTAAACATGAAAGCCTCTGCACACTGATGGGGGGAATTGACCTCGTCAGTCTTTATCCCATAACACCACAGACTGCACAAAATACTCTCTAGAGAAAATTTTCTAAATGGAAAAGTAATCTTGGTTTTGCCTGTTTTACTCAGATACTGAAAAGCAGCCTTTCTGGGTCCAGCAGTCTGGCTGTCTTTAAACTTTTGTAGAAACATAGTCGATGTCATGGTTCAGGGCCCAGTTCTGAGATGAACTTGATCACAGCAGTGTTTACCATGAAATTTGGTTAAAAAAGAACCAGAGAAACTAGGGTTGTAGAATGAAATCCTCCTCACCTGACTAACGAGTAACTTAAGTGAGTAACTTAAGTGAGTAAATGTGGTCTGGTTATTCCAGCACCAAGTACTGCCATTCGGTTGAAGTATTTGTAATTTGTACCTTTTAATGGAGGTAGAATGGCAAGTCATCGCCAAATGGAATCGCTACTTTCCCTGGTCATGGTCATAATTCAGTGAATTTTTGAGGTACTTATTTATGCAATTCACAGGAAAGAGAAATTCTTGGATGTGTGGTAATGTCAAAATCAGATGTGCAACCATGCAATTAAAGTTTTCAGATTTTCTGTGTGTTCTTGTAGTATTCCAATAGACCAAAGGAAAAACAAACAAACAAAAAACTATTGCAAAGAAATGCACATAAAAACAAACAGGCTTGGAAATCACTGCTACCTCCCATATAAATTTAAATAATGATGATTCTAGTAACAAACATATAACTAAATTTCTGGCACCAGTGTTTTCACTACAGCAGAGTAGCATTTTAGCAGCATTCCTAATCAGTGTATGCAACAAAACAGAAACTCAGCTCAGTGCTACTTAACTTGATGCTTTTTTTTTTCATATAGTGCTTCATAAATAACTTTAGGAAGTGAATCTGATGATGGTAATAATTATACTACTGCTGTATGCAGCTAAAGACTTCTTCCACAATAACAAATAACCTACTAGAAAATCTCTAAGAGCTCCCCATGCCTGCCTACACTAATAATATAGTAGTGCTTTGTGTGTACATAGCCTTTTTAAAGGCACTTTCATGTTAATTATCTAATTAGGCCTTACAATTCTCTTTGAAAGTAAGTATTATTATGCCTGTCTTACAGAGGTGGAAACTGAAAAATAAAGGTTTGATGTCATTTCATCTAATGTTAGGGCTCTTGCTGGAGGGTTAGGTGGGAGCATGGGTATCCGCAACTCCCCTTTAGGTGGCAGAGAACCAGGACGCTGCAGTGGGAGCTTTGTCCCAGCTCAGCTCTGCCTGGCTTTCTGCTGAGAACTGCCCTGGGATCAGTGGCACAAAATTTGGCAGGGAGACGTAACTCAAACCTTCCTCCTCCTGCCAGGCAAGCAGCATCAGACCGAGGTAGCTTGCTGAGCTGTTGGCAGTGTTCTGAAATGACTTGTATAAACATTGGTGAAAGTGTTATACTGTAGGGTCACTGATGTTGTTTCCAAAGGAGTGAAAAAATATATATCCCAGACCAAAGTTCTTGTTTAATGTAAGAAAGGAAATATATATTGTCGATGCTGTTTTGTATTGATGTCTCTGTAATGGAGTGGTCTCTGACCTTTCATGGGCCGCAGGTATGATACGGAAGGAGCAGCACTCTGCAGACAGAGTTTGTCTTTACTGGTTTTGGTGGTAACTTCTTGATTTGCCATGGCTGTCAGCAGCACTGGATGATCTTGCAGATAAAGTATTGCTCATAAGCCACAGGTTGGGAGAACTGCTTTAAAAGCTGTATTTCCTCCGATTTTGCTGTATAAATTCAATAAATAATTCAGTATATGGTTGTGGCTGATAGAGAGGGCTTTCTTCTGTGCTTGCAATGGTTCAAACATCACTTTTATCTTTTCCAAGTCCTCACGCGTAGTTACTGAGTGACTGTGCCCGTCCAATGGGAGCCATAGTGCTGGAAATTTAAGGCTTGGATGCTTAAGGGAAAAATACAACCAAATTAATCTGGATGTGGTTGATGCAAGAAAGTGCAGCAATAGAGGAGATCCCAGGAGTCATGCCCAGCAAGAACCACTGTAACTGGGAGCAATTCCTTTGGCTTGGAGGGTCAGGCAGTGAACAGAGGTGATCCCATCCTTGGAGGCGTCCGCTCTGGGACACCCATCCCCTCTGGCAGGTAGGTCTAGGCAGCAGCAATTTCTTTAGTGATTTCTAAATCCACCTGTGATGATGGGATCGGTGCCCTCTGTTGCAGCCATCATGGCAGTGCTGCCAAGAGAAGTGTGCCATTGTCGACAGTGATGAAAATTGCCTGTTAAAACTGTGCATTACATCAGGAAATGGGCCATTTAATGGCACTGCTTGAACCTGCCAAGAATCCCAAGAATCTTCTTTTTTTTTTTTTTCTTCTTCTTCTTCTTCCCCATATTGAACTGTTTCCAACAAAGAAAAAGAGAATATTACAATGTTGTTATTTGTTCAGAAAAGTAGGTGAGTCTTAGAGGAGGGGTCTGTAACAGCGGTTATCGGTATTTGCTGTTCCCCTGAAGACTTCAAGAGAAGTATGTGCGAAACTGAAGAGATAGCAGAGCTTTCTGTTTCCTTTCAACTGCTTGCTGCAGGGGAAACCACATGGACTTTCTTCTTATGTTGACTGCTGTAATGATGCGCTATCCTATTGAGCTTCCAGGTCTAACTGACATGAATCAATTATTTGAGTTTGATAGGCCACCTGCTTGGGGAACTTTTGTAGAATTTGTAAAAGACCTGGCAGTGCTCTCCTGGCAGGAGATACTTTTACATTCCCTCCTGTGGAAGTGCTGTCCAGGTTAAATTATAAAATGAAACATTGCCATGCTGGCAGTGGGATGTTATCTGGGTTTTCAAAGACCACCATATGACTTTCTCAGCGTGTGTGGTACCAGAAAATGATTAGGCTTGAAGTATGTGCCGAAACTTGAGACCAAAATCACACTTTGCACATAAAGGCTTTGTTGCTTGAGAAACGCTTGTTTATGTGTCAACACAGGGTAGTGCATATGGATTATTGCAGGGTATCATCTAGTCTATATGGGTGGTAGTGTCAGTTGTAAGAGACATTTGCATTTTTGCAACAACTCAGCCAGGTTCTATCAGTATAATTTACATGTGAAATGCTATCAATGCTCCTCAGCAGCAAAGTGCTCCACTGTTCACATGCAATGGGAGGAGCACCCAATGTGCAGTCGTGTAAAGGACTGTGTTCTGAGTCCTCTGAGCAACCTCGAGTCTGCAACACTCCCTTTGCAGGGTATTTTTCTGCAAAAAGCATAGTGGAGGTGTGGAAAAAATCTTTGAATACTTCAAGTGTCTCATGAAATGGAATATTTGTACTCATGAAATTGCAACATGTGGAGGTCAGACTCCTTTAAAAGACAGAAGTATATATGGTGTTTTGGTTTGTATTGCTTTGTTTTTCAGCTTGTTTAGCTTCACTTCAAAGTGAAGAAGGGTATATGATGTGTATATTGCCAGCTACTTGCTATTTTCCTGGGGAAAAAGCAGTGTGATCAGACTCCTTTTTGGCTGCACAGTTTTAAATCAGTGCAGACCTGAAACCAAGTTAGTATTCCTGACATTTCATCAAGGCGCTGATTTGGCAGCTCTTGACATTTGGATCAGTGACTAAACTTGTTTTCCTGTTGATACCAAGTCATCTGCAGTCATAGCAAAACATGGCTCCTAGACCTGACAGATCTTCCTTTGCATTGAAAACAAAATCCTAACATTACAAGGTCATTTGAGAGCTGTCACTGAGAAAAAGATTTTGCTCTTAACCCTCATCTGGGTCAGTACTTCTACTTCTTTACATTTCTGTGGTCTTTACTTGAGGATCTGAAAGCACTTTATAAATATTAGATAATCGTTCTGCTGAGGTTGGTAAAACAGAATTTCCCTCATTCTACACTTCAGACTCGGAGAAGTTAAATAACTTTCCAAAGAAGTCTGCGATAGAGCTCCGGATAAAATTGATGGTGGTACCAGATTGACCTTCTGTACATCCTCTTTATTAAAAGGATGTATTAACTGGTTCTACCGATTCCAAGTTGAAATAGGATATAATTACACTTTATAAACAAGCTCAGGAACTGACAAGGAGGAGAGAAAATTATTACTGAAGTTAGAGGATAGTATGTAATTTTTCCAGGATCAAGCACAAGGGCTAGCCTGTTCAGCTGCTCCCCTTGGTGCTCCAACGCTGGGGACCGAACGCAGCTGTGATCATGGTCCAGTTTAGTAACGGCAGTTCAGGCAAATTATAATCCTTGTTTGCATTGCCAAGTGGCCACGTGTTGCACAGTGCGTAGTCCTAGCTGAGACACCATCTCAGACACTTTTGGAGAGCCTGAAGAATGGTATTTCATGGTTGTGCTACAAAACTCCTTTTTTAAGAGGCAGAAAACGACACTGACAAGGCTGGCATTATTAATCATGGGATACTAATCTCATATACAATGCTATACGTAATAGTAGTATTATATATTCTCTCTTCTCCTGGCTTCACCTTAATCAGCCTCCTTATTGATGCTTGATTAGCAATTTTGTGATATCAGATTGAATTCAGCTTAGCACTGGATCGTGGACCCGGAGTGAATGGTTGCTCTCAGTAGGAAGATATTTTTTCTGAAAAATATCAACATTTGCATCAGCGATTCTCTACATGACCTCCTTGCTTTTGATTTCCTATTTGCAATATCAGCTTTTTCAGACAAAATCAATGATGAGATGTATAATTAATTTTTACATGTTTTAATTAAGTTTTCAGCTGCTCCAATACTTTTCATTATCTTCGTGCAATCTCTTGCTGCAACCAAACATTACAATGAAAAAAAATGTTGATTAAATAAAATAATATTTTAAAAGTCCCCTGGAAGTTGTTAAGCTAATTAAAGTTCAAGGATGCAAAGTGAAGATGATCAGATATCGCTCAAAGAAATGTCAGGTAGAGCAAGGTATTTAGTAGGTCTCAGGAGCCTGCAAAGGCTTGGGGCAGATTCTGTCATTCCTACAATATTTTTTGTGTCATCTCATCATCCTTCTGATATTTGATGCCATTTTCAAATAGCTGTAAGGCAGCATGGCAGTTGCCTTGGAGAACTCTGCGGTCTCCCAAGTGCTTCTGCCGGAGGAACAGAGGGCACCTAGAGAAGAAGGAGCTGAAGCTGGTTGAATCTTCCTAGGATATTTCCTTGGGGAAATTCCATTTCTGGGTTCTGGGAGCTGATGTTGGGTAGTGGGACAGGGCACTGCTGCATGTCTGGAAGTCAGCACTAGAGGTTACCCAGCGCAGGGTAGCAAATGACACCTTCACAGGGCACCAAACTGGAACTGGCCCTGGTAGGAGATCATGAGGCTGAGTGACACGTTGAAGTCTTCATGAGCTGAGTTTGCAGGTTGAACTGATATCATCAAGATAAATGTGGGATAATACAGAAAGCTTCAAGTTCTCGGGCACTTTTGAAACTCTGCCTTGTATTCTGAAGGAAAAAAAATACCTTTCATGCTTCTGGAGAGGAAAAAATGATGGTGCCTTGATTCTGCCAGTTTTTGTTTGTTTGCTTGTTTATTTTTTGAGGAAACTCAACTTACTCTATTTCACTTGTACATTAATCTCTTCATTGGGTTCTTGGGTAGGAGACAGACATTGCTTAGTTGTTGCGTGCTTAATTATACCCTGTAATTTTGATTGACAATAGAACATGCATTGAGAAGTAGCTGGAAATGTCTGTCAACTAGTTTAGAAACTGATGAGAAATCCGTGTCTCCTGCAGCAACTGTTTGCTGTGCTGAATCTAGCCCAAACGAAAGGTGGGTAGATGGATGTAGGGGAAAAGTTAGCAGGCTTCCCCCTGTTTCAGACAGCCAGAAATGTCTAAAATGTGCCGCAGTTACTCACAGCAAACACTGGGTTCTCAATCCAAATGTGAGGGTTATTCATGAAGATCTTGTGTTTCTGTTTAAGGCATTAATTGGGATTCCTGCCTGATGGAGTGTGTTATGAGGATGTGAGAATGCTTTTATTGCGATGACTCAAGATTCTTATAATGTGTTTGGCTTCTATGTGTGTTTTTTTTTTTTTTTTTTTTTTTTATAACTGATGCTCAGTATTGTAGTAGATTGTGCAAGACTCCAAATCATGAAGGTAAAAGGCATTTTCAGTGAATTCTGGGCAGGGGGAAAGGAACAATGAGCACATTAAGTTGAAAGCTATGAGCTGTAAAAAGAAAAATATTGAACGTTAATGATACTGTGCTATGTGAGAAGACATTAAAAATGGCTGGAAGACAATCTGGGCAGAGACAAAGCTCCAAATTTGGTGCTTTCAAGACCACCTTCAGTGTGATGGTACTTGCCCTTTCTTTATCCCTTGCTTCTATTGCCTCGCCTTTCTTCTCTGTCTCCTCTTGATCACACCGGTGATGTGAGGGAGAAAAAGATCAAAACCAACAGGTTTTGTCAAAACTGTAGTATTTTTATCAGCAGACACTATTTCCTCGCTCTGAAATAATTCAAACCAGGAGAGTCTTTCCAGTGTGGAGGCTAGACATCTTTGCAGTTGTCCCTGTTTGCTGGGAGGCCACAAGCCAGTGACTGGTGAGTGAGTATCTGAGGCTGATGAATGTGAAAACTCAGGGAGAGGGTTAATGAACGTCACACGCTCAGCAGACTTGTGCAGGTAAAAACAAAAACAAACAAAAAAAAAAAACTAATCATCCCTTCTAATTGTCCCTTCTTTGGACAGCATTACTGCAGTGTATATTACCAAATGGGAACAAAATAGGTGGTGTATGTCTGTTGGCTGGGATGCTGCTGTCAGGTCTGGGACAGGAGGGAAAGCGGACTGTGAGGACAACACTGAGGCCAATGCCATGTTGTGCCATCTGCAGCAGAATTACAGCTCTAGCTTTGACTTCAGCTCTCATTTTCAAAACTTTTAAGAGGACATAAAGTGTAATGCGAAATAAGCAGGATTCTCCGTTCAAAACAAGGGGTATAGCTTGCACGGTGATTTAAGTAACTGTCCTTTCTGAAATGTCTGTGCAACATGACTTGGGTGATTTACCTTATAATGGCTTAAAGCCAAGAGTATAATGAAAAAATTACTCGAGTGCCTTTTCCTTTTTGCTATCTGCTGATTTATTGGAAATGCTTTTCCTTCAAATAATTGTCTTGTTGACCCCTGCGCTGCCAGTACTGTAGTAAAGAACAGATAGGTGAAACAGTGAGGCAGTGAATGCTGTTCTGTGAGAGAGGAGGCTAAAGCATGTGAGAGAGGAGGCTAAAGCATGGTTGTTCTGCATGCTTGTCATTTTGGAGGGAGAAAAAAATAGCTTATGGAGTCTCAGGCATAACTGTAACTCTGAGGATCTGGAAGCTCAATAGCCCAACATGGGGGGTGGGGGGGGGATAATAAATCTTTGTGAAGATGCCTCTGCTCTTCTGACATGGGCTGGCTAAGCCCTGGACTTGTACTGCAATAATCACACAGATCCTCCTCCTTCTGTCCAGTTTGGGACTGCTTACAGTGTATCTACCTTTTGCAGGTCAGAAACATGGGTCTGGACCTCCAGGGCCGAGTTTCATGCATGGTTACATCTTGCTAGTTGCCATGCAGGCACTTACAGTAGCAGAGATGATGAGGAAAAACAAGGGAAACCAGTGCCATGTTAAAATGGCCCTTGTGCCTTATGGCTATAGTCTCACAGCCAGCAAAAGACAGAAGAAGGAGGGGAACTCAGTCCTGGCAGGGAGGCTTTGCTGTAACCCACTTGCTGCTAGCATGGAATACAAAAGCCTCGCTACCTGCAGTTCTTTTGTAAGAGACAGAAAATAAATTGCTGCTGTTGAACATTTTATTTGCACTTGCAGAATATTCATCCAGGGAGCAAAGGAAGCACCAGAGGAGAGTGATGAGGGCTCATTTTTTTCTTAACAAGCCAGTAGGAAATAATGCCAGAATCAGGCACAGTGGAAGATTTTTGACAACATGGAAATTCCTCTTTGTACGTTGCCAACTAACTCCAGCTCAGTGTGACTCCTCTCACCTTGAATCAACAGCAACTCCTAGCACTGCTGCAATTTCTTAATCAGTGGCTATTCAGAACAGCTTCATCATTTGAACCTTTCCATTGTAGAGACAGACTGAAGGTGGTGGCTAAGTAGCTCTTGTTTCTGTCCTTCTGGGAGATCAGAAAGAGGCAAATACTGGCAGAGTTTCTGGATAGTGCCTTTGTTAGTTAGTATTTGTAAATACGTCTGGAAGGCTTCTTTACAGCAATTAAAAAAAAAAAATGTTACGCAAAGAGGCGTCATTGATCTGAATGTGTTTACACATAAAATTAGATTTTTTTTCTAACTGTCAGAGTTGCTGGAAGATTTTCCTAAAATATATCAAGGACTAAAAGTGTTTTGGGCAGGACTTGGTGGGGTTTACTTACTTGAAGGAATGAGGTGGTGTCTGAAATAACAGATACATAGACAGTGATGCTCCTTTTAAAATGCAAGTCTTCTCTGGTCTCTCAAAATGGTTCTCGTCCACCTCATGCTCTGCTGGTTTCACATATTGCTTTGTCCATCTCCCAGTTTCTGTGTATACCTGTGCCCACATCAGCAGATGGAGACCATATCCATGGCACCGCAGTGGCAGATTTTGTAGCTGCAGCCATTTCTCACTGTTTTGAGACTGAACAGGCATCTGCTGTTTACTGCTGGTGGATAGCCAAAAGAAAAATTGGAGGATACCAAAACCAGACTAGTTTCAGGTTCTGAAAAGTAAGTATGCTAATGACAGGGTCATGGCTGATATTCCTTGTCACAGTTATAAAAGTTTTAGTGTCCTGTGATGTTTATGGATTTCTAATGTAAAATTCCACCTACTTTTCATGTATTTTGGCCTTTATTATGCACAGACTGCAGGACAACCAGAATTTCATACATGTGGATTCCAACCGATTTCATGATTTTCTGCTTTGCTGTGAAGGACATGCACATTTAAGAATCCATAAAGATTTACACAAAGCAAGTCCCACAACATGAGCTGAAGCCTTCACAAACAGACTTACAAAAGTATTATCAGAGGCTGGAAATTTTGCAAAAGGGAACAAACCCTGAGACAAGAGCTGTTGATTGAGGGAAATAATTCAGACCACTTCTAGAATTTTCCTAGTCGGAGTTAGGGAATGATTTGAAGGTGTACGCAAAATGAGGGTTGGATCAGCGATTTGAGAAAGTTTGGCCAAAGAAGTGGTCAAGCTGGAACTGTCTTTGCAATTGCAAGTGTGACCCACACTGAGTGTGACCCACAGTCTGACTGCCTTGGGCTTGCCAACAAAGGTGAACTGCCAGGGGAAGGGCACAGAGAGAGAAGTCAAAGCATCCCTGGCAGTGCAAGTCAGCTATCTTGATGTGATAGGATTCAGCAGCAATTTTCTGCAGTCTCCCAAAGATGAGAGCATACACAGATGTTCTCAGTTCTCTAAAATAACACAGAAGCACTCTTGAGAGTGATGCTGCCTTTGGGGCTCATTTGTTTCATCTTTCTGTCTTAGTGCAAAAGGCATGGCTTTGAAGACAGAAGGGAGGAACAGGTCTAGGAGGCAACCCAAGGAGCTCATCTTTCTCCTGGAAAAGGAACTGCCTTTTTAATGTCTGGCACAAGTCCTTGGGGGGTGTTACGGAGCTGGTTCTAAATCTGAGGCTCGTTGGGACAAGAAAAGTAGCAACACCTTTACAGTTGTCAGGCAGTCCTTGGAAATGGGTCTGTGCATGCAGATAAGAGCTGTGTTGTGTTGACAGTGCGGCCACTTGCGAAGCATGCTGAGCTAAGGCTCACTGATCAAGATAGTCAAGGCAGATTGAAGAGGCACCAAGATGACATGGAATTTGACAAAAATTAAGTTGTTTTTTTCTCCTTGCATAAGGCAGTGGCAGCTTGTGGGAGAAGAATAATGACAGTTCAAAGTCTTGTAAATATATGTTCTGCCTCAAAGTTGTGTTGGAAGGGGAATTTATTTATTTTTTCCTGAAGCCTTGTAAATTAGAAGAAGTGATAAATATTTGCATTCACAAATGCCCTGAAATCCTTACTCAGAGAAAAAAGAAAAGGCAGAACAAGATTTTGAATTCAGTGCTTGATAAAGTCTTGGGGCTCTGAGCAAAACCTTACTTAATCTTTGTTGTATTCTGTTTCATTTGACTTTTTCCTGCTACTTCCACTGATGTCTGGTAGATGGCATTAGTGTATAACAAATTTCTTAAGTCCTTTTCTTATTGGAGGGCTTTTATTTTCATCCATTTTACAGATAATAATGCTGTCTTATTCAATCTGAGCGGTTCTGAAGCATTTTTTTTCTCGGTGTTTCAGTTATGTTTTGACTAAACGCTTGTATCACTCAACATGCCTGTTTTTCCTCCTCCTTGTGCCATATAATTATTATTTCTTCTAGAGGGCATCAATCACTTGCAAAGAAAACAAACTTGGTATCTTAGGCTGAATTTAGAAGCCCCGTCATATTCTGCATTGTTTGTATGCGGTACCACATTTATTTCACATTCTTTTGGCATAGAAATGAGGACAGTACTCTGAAGGAAGAAGAAAAATTTCTCACACAGAGAAAAGAAGGATCAGATACTCAGAGTAGTAAATGGAGGTTCTTATGCACGGGGTTGAAGACACATCAGACTGCTCTGGGAAGACAGGGAAAATGAGCTTCATAAATATCCTTTATCTTTTTTTAGTACATATACGCATTCTTATAGGACTTAATGGGACCTCCATGACACAAAGGCCATTTTGCATAGGAAAACAGGCAATTATTTCTGTCTATCTCCTCCTAGGGATTTTCTTTGTCTGGATGAGGAGATGAAAGTTTCATCCACAGGTGAATTATGGCAGTCAGGTTTATGAGTCTACCAGTAGCTTTAGCTTCATCAGTGCTCCCTAGGTAAGAAGTCATTTGTGCTGAGATGTACATATTCATTCTTGCTTTTAGCTTCAAGAAGCAACTAACGTTTTTAGCAAACTTTTTAGAAGTGCTGGCTGAGACATTTGGAGGAGTGGGCCATGAGATTATTGATTATTCTCCCTCCTCCTTCTTTCCACCACTGAAATACGACTTCTTTCTTGATAGACAATCATGCTTCCAACAAAAATCCCCAGTTTCATCATCGTTTTCTTTTCTTAACAGGCTTAAGCCCATTATTCTCCAAGCTTTACATAACGGTAGTAGCAGGGAAAAATGAAGTGCTAAGGAACTGTTTTGTGGATAAAGTAATGATTTTAAAGATTCCCCAAGAGGCATCTGTTTATAGAAGATGAGCCTTGCCAGATCAGATGTGCTTGATCGCAAAGCAGTAAAAATGATAGAGATATCTTTGAGATTAATTTTGTATTAGGAGTATATAGGTGTCGAACATCCTAATGCCAGACCTTATTGAATCCATCTAATAATGAGCAAATCATCAGCATAATTTTCTTGCATTTTCAACTACATTTTCTTGAGAGTGAAGCAGTTAGGAAAATTATAAAGAGATGCCAGAACATAATTGTGACAAATTTTATCATTAAGGACTTCTTGGGTTCATTTCCATAGAGGAATGCAAATAGGATAGGTAAGGCTAACCTAGCTCTGGTCCTTGGTGTAAGGGTGTTACCACGTTGCAGACCTGCCAGACCCTGCATGGTCTGTGCCTGGATGCCTCAGTGCCTGGACTCACCTGTGCAGAGAGTTGTCCTCCAGCTAGGGAGTTTGGGAGTTTGGCCCTTACTGTTTCACAGCATTAAGGTTGGAAAGAGATCGAACAGGCAACCTGGATAAGATTACTAAGTAGATAAAAAGGTGGAGAAAGTGTAAGGCTGTTTGGCTTCTGGACCTTGTTTAAAGAAGTCACTGAAGGGTTTTATTCATGAGTTACTCCAGTTGTTTGTGGATAGCATTGTAAGTAATTTGAGTCATACAAAATGCCTTGTTAGACAAGGCTCTTAAAACATGTGTAAAAGCGCTTTGCTTGCACAGGGGCTGCAGCCTGATGGACTGCTCCACTGACCTAGGAGGCTCCACTTTACACGATCAGCAGCTCACACAGCCATGGATGACAACCAGAGCTGTGCTCATGTTGCACAGGCTGATGTGGTCGGCTGCTCCTAGGTAAGAGTCAAGTGTTACTCAGCCTTAGCAAGGCTGCTTTAGTAAATGCCCTTACTCCAGCATTTAAGCATGTTCAGGGTTCACTGCATCACCACCAACTGAAGGGGGCTGATTTTAGCCTGGTGACAATATCTCTTCATAAGGTGCTTAGATACCCTTTACCGAGATGTATGGGGCTTAAGTATCACTTAAAGATTTGCTATTCACTGCACTGCAGTGGATGAAAAGATGCAACACATATTCTGGTAACCATTATTTTTATTATTATTATTGTAATAGCTTCTAAAACATGTTAGTTTAAAAAGCATGCGCCTGAGAGATGTCTCAGTGCCTGCAAGCATTCCTTGCTGCAAAATACACAGACAGCTTGAGCGTACAGCAGATGAGGAAAGTGTGTGGGTGTATTTCTACCCTTTTGCCTGTAACAACCTGTAACTTTCAGCATAAAGGTGTTATTTCTCATAGGAAGACGGCAATGGGGTTTTCTGAAACCCATTGAGGAAAGATTGACTAATTTCACATGGGGGTCACCATCTGAAATATGAGCAGGTCTGCTATAACAAAAGATTTACTTGGTTTCCAAAGCTAGCAGTCTTTATGGTGGTCTTCTATTATTATTTGCAGGCAGGTTGTCTTACAACTGTTATTGCACCTTTCCTTGGCCTCTGTCATATCGTACACAGTTACCAAAATACTACTGATTGTGGACTGCTATCGGATATAAAAATAGCACACTTGTAATGTACAGCATTAAAATTCATAGACTGTAGCAGGGCCGTTTCTTGTGCTTTCTGGACAGGCCTGTTAACCTCTGAGAGATTTGCCATGGAATTCCAGCTGTAGAATAATAAAAACAGGTAAGTGAAAAGGGGCCCTACTGGGAGAAAGTTTATGTGGCAGGATGATAAACCCATAAAATTCGGGGACTGTTCCAGACCACGTTCCCTGTAAACACGCACGTTCCCCCACCTGCTCTCCTTTAGAGCCTAACTACCTGGATGATTTAGGTTAAAAGAAATGCACTGGCTTTGCTGTTCCGTTGCAGGGAGATTGGTTTAACCTCTGTGTGGCAGCAGGCATGGAGACTGCTGCAACACGGTGCTAAGTTGCTTCAGATTTTCTCTGATGATGATAAATAGCTGAAGGGGTGAAAGGGGGAAGCTTTGCTCAGCAGCGTTGATGCGAATGCAGGGCGCTGCTATTTCATACAAGGGGGCAGATGCTCACTTCCTAGAGCAGCATGTTGAGAAACACTTAACCCCTGCCCCTGTCAGATAGGAGTTGTTGCTGCAGAATTCACATCTAACCCACTGTAACAATACATTTTTTGTTCCTTAATATCATGCTACTTAAGTATATGTATACATTTTCACACACAATAGAGAACAAATGCCTGCACTGATTTCTCCTTATGCTGATCTTTTGTAAGGAAAGGAGTTACAAAAACATTAAGCCTTTTATTAGATCATCTTTGCCTTTGGAAATGGTTTATGTGGGAGATTTAATTCTTCATTTTGCATATTTCCTGCTTTAGAGGGAAAGTTTACTCTAGCTTACTCTAACCCACAGAAACAGAGAGGGGAGGACATTTCTGAACAACAAGAATAAGCCACATGGGCACTTGGAAAATAGACAAAATCAAATAATCTCTTTTAATCAACAGTCAGTGACTTCACAGAGATAAAGTATAATTGTAAATATATCTCTGAGTGATTGATACCTTGAAAACTATGCTACTTCTTGAGAAGCATCCAGATTAACGTTTGCTTTTCATTTTGGGGAGAAAAAAACAGGCAGGTGAAGTTGCTCAGATTTTTAAAAGGAGCAACTCTCAACTTCCTGACAGCTACTTTGCTCAAAAAATATGGCTGGGTGCAAGACACGAAGCTTCTCTCTCTCCTCTTCTCTCCTTGCCCTCAATCCCTCTGTGATTCTTGTTAGACAACATCAGGAAATCCAGGAGGATATTTTTAGCCTGAAAGAATGGAGAATTTAGGGCAGAAATGATGTTAACATTAATCACAGCAGTGACGAAATTTCACTCCAAAATATACGAATGAGACAAGATTTCCCCTGCGTCCTACTAAGGAAAAAAGATTCTGTGGCTGCCAAACCATAGGGTACGTTCACCTGGTTAGGGAAGGAATCAAACAATGAACCAGTCATTTGTCTACCATATAGAAGTGAACATTGCAAGGTGAAAGTTGTTCCTTTCCTTCAGCTCTGCAGTAAAGATTTCTGCAGTATAGTTGGAGGATCCAGGGGCTGCTGTGCTCACAGGTAATCCAAGACCGTAACTGTAAGGTTAAAGGAAAAAAAGATGGTGCCAAGAACAGAATTAATTTTGACTCTGAGCCCTGCAGAGGAAGGGACGGGACATTTGTTTCGCTCTTCCTTCTGTCTCCCATACTCTTCAGGGCCACACATTTTTACACTCATCCTTAGAGTGAGCCTTTGGTTTACGGAGATTTGGAAGGGAGCAGCAGCCTTCACTGACACTGGAATGAGGGATAAGCCTTACCAGCTGCTGAATTAGATAAACATTCAGAAAAGAACAGCAGACCCAAGTACAAATGGTCTCATCAACTTTCTTGGACTTTCCGGCCCTTATGGCTGCTGTTGAGCCACATGAGAAACCCTCCAGGCTAGGCTCCAAGAAACTGGTCATGTATGGAAAGGCATGAGGAATCCTCTCGGAAATTAAGGGGTAATTAGCTACAGTGACAAAGGGATTTCCCAATTGAATGTTTGTTGTTTTTTTTTCCTTTTGTGACCTCCTGCCAAACTTAAGCAAAGATGCTGAGATTGGTAGGCCATCGGCTAGATTTCTGTAGGCAACTCTGAGTCTGGAATTTTTGCAGTGTCCTTTTCGTGGTCCTCACAGATATGCCTCTACCATATTGAATTCTCTAGCAGGGTTTAAGGTCAGTGTGATTAGTGATGTACAAACATGCTTTTATTTCTCAGACCATTACATCTTTTTTTTTCTTCCCTCTGTCTCACACATTCCACACGGTCTCAGTTTAGCTTAATGTTCCTATTAATTTGCTTTCTAAAGCTTCCCCCTCATTTTCTGTTGAAACTCAAAATATGTGAGTGTTATGTGCATGTGTGCATTTATTTTTATATAAGCATAATAATTCTTCACTCTGCTACATCCAAGTGTCTGCACACTGTCGTGAGCTACTCTACGAACAGTATGTGTTTTATCACCTCCTGCAGGATATAAGCAGAGAGAAAGAATTTGCAAAATTTGGCCAAAGATCGTTCATAACTTTGATTACTAGAACTGCTGTCTCCTTGCTTCATATTCTAGTGTGGATTTGTGCATCCGGCTTCAGCCTGATGCTGAGCAGCTAGCGCTGTTATGGGAAGGGGAGGGCAAGAGCTCTCCTTTGGCTCAGATATTGTGTGTGAAGGCCACTGCTGCCCGTCTCAGGGGGCTTCCACAATCATGGAGAAGTCTCGGTATCCAGACTGGCATAGCACAGCTCATTAAAGCAGGTGGCCGTGGCCAGGGCTGTTTATAGACCGACAGTCTGCCTTCCTGGTGTTCTGCGAGTCCTGCTAATTGCTTTGTAAAAGACAGGCTGCCTATGAAAATTGTTTCGTACAGCCAAATTTGGGTGCATCAGGTGGTGTTAAACTTTGTGATATAATAGGACGCCTAAATGTAAGAACAAGCAGAGCTTCTTTCTTGATGAAATAAAAATAGGCAGGAGTGGAAAGGAAAAGTCTGCGAGCAGAGACTGATAAACTGCTCTGCTTGACCAGCAAGTACTCTCTACATTAAATGCAAGCAGCATGGCAATCCCTACTGCAAAAATCCCCATCACAACAGACCTGGCAGAGAAACTGAAACTCTCCCCACCCCCGAAAATGATGATAGCAGGCTAAGGTGAAGATTTGTCGTTGTTAGGGTGTACATCTAGCTGCAGCTTAGAGAGCAGCTGTGTGCCTTGAACCTGATTTCCGAAAGAACTAAAGGTGAGGCTGCTCAGATAAGAGTAATAAATTTGGGTACCATTAAGACTGTAATAAAAGAATCATTATTGGTCTGGTCAACTGCATATTTGCTCTTATGTCTGTATGAAATTAATCCTCATGGTTATTTTTTCTTTGTTGTGTTTCTTGTGCCAGTCCCATAAGAAAGGGAGCAGCCAAGGAAGTTGTACGCCTTTGCACGGTGACATCCATTCTGCTTCCTCGTCATGCTAAACATGAAGAGGTTCTATTGTTTGTAAATGAAGACCTTTCTGATTGTTGATAAATAACTTCTGGATGGGGAGTATGACACATGCTGGCTGGAAGAACAGGGCTCTGTAATAGTAATATTGCCTTGAAATTACAGCCCACGTAGTTTGAGAATGATTCAGGATAATTACATTAGTGCTGCCAGAGAAATGAAAAGGAACACTTTCCATTTTACCTATTAACTAGCTCTACTGGCCTTAAATTATTTCTGCGAAGAGCCTGCAAATGGCTGAAATCATCAGAATAATTACAAAGCACTGGTTGGGGTCGGGGGGTGGGCTGGATGTGGTCCTGGCTGCGTCTCTTTGGCCAACAGTTAAACACTGCTGCTGCTTTTGTGGAAAAAGGAGCGTGGCACAGAGCTTTCTGATGAGGTGCGCTACAGTCTGCAAATGGGCTCAGGGAGTTTGCAGGTCCCAGACCCTAAGGAGAAAACAGCCATTAGGAGTAGGTTGCTCTCAGTACAGGTGTTACACATCAACCCCTGCAACATTATGCATGAGCCTGCTGTTATTCTGGCACGGTAGGTAGTTGAATTGAATTTCCATCCTCCCTCCCCCTGTTCTTCAGCTCTCCTGAGCTTGTGCCGTGTAAGATTTCTGCCTTTGGTGATGACTTTTTGTCACCTCGATCCTTGTATTTTAGCAGTGGCAGAGATGTGCGGGCACCTTTTCTAAACTCCAAACCCCGAGCAACAGCTCTCTGGGTCTGGCCTCTCATAGGACTTCAGTCCTTCACTTCCTTGCACCCTTCACCTGAACTTCTCTTGTGTTTTTAGCCCTGTGCAAGTGGCACTGACTATTGGCCTGATCTCCCATTCCCCAGCTCACCTGTAAAATGATCATAAAACTTAGACTTTTTGTTTGGTTTCTGTTACTGTCGTACTGCCGTTTGCAAACTCCAACAGAAGGGGCAAAATTTAGAACACCTATCTAAATAACTCAGTGTCATGTGAAGCAAGGTTTCTTCTTCAGGGTCACTTGTGCCATTACTGAAATTTCCCATCTCCACGATAGTCAGAGGATTCTTGAATGCTTGCCTTCGAGAGAAGGGCCACAGAGGTGTCATCCCCATGCCCCTCCTCATCTCTTTGCCTTTAGTTTCAGGGAACTAGAAGATCTTGTATCTCACAACCAGTGCCATATTTACATTTTCCTACTAAAATGTAGCCATGTTTATCTGTGAAGAAACTAGAGCCCTGGGTGAGGATGAAGATGCTCCAGGTCTGGCTTCCCCAGCTGGCTGTTGGGTGCACGCAGTCGGTTGGTCTCCAGGCACAAGTTGCAACAAGCTCCTTCCAAACACATACACACCACGAGTGCCTTTTCTTTTTCTCCCATTTCCTTTTCACTTGTCTGGCAAACCCATTTCTGCCCTGTGTGCGCTTACCTGATGACCTGTGTGCCTTCATCCAGTCGCAGCTGCAGCCCTTGAATAGGATTACCTGCTAATAGCTCCCTTCCCTTTCTGCACAAATGCACACACACCCAGAAGGGTTTTTGCCCCGTGATGAACCACTCCTATCCTAATACTACTGCCGTTAGCTAAACAAATTTTGGCATCCCCTTCTTCCCCTTCCTTTGTCACTAGGTTGCCCTCTGTCCCATCTGAATGCTCAGGGCTGGGCAAATCTGTGAGGAGTGCCCATAGCTTCCCTCCCGCAGCTTGCTGTTCCTGGCCCCAAAGAGTTAACTTTCTAATCCATTAGCTACCTTAATTCTGCATTTAAGGAAATGAAGCTGAAATGAGTCTTGAATTCTCCCTGTACACATGGATACGCAAGAGATCTGTTACAGGAGTCCAAGGCTGAGTATGATTTAAAATAATAATAATTAGGCAGATAATTTCTTTCAATTTAGAGTTTAAAAACATGTGAACATTTATATTTATTTGGTTGTGATGTTTCAAGAGACTGAATGGATTAAAAAAGTCATTTGGAGAAAAAGCTCATACAAGGAGTTGCTTAATTATCTCGTTCAGATATTAAAATTTTCATTTTGAATTCTTCCTCTAGTCCAGGTGCACACACACCTGCGTTTACATGCTGCTACTTTCTGCTTGGTTGTTTGGCACTGCTTTTCTTAGGAAGGTGTTGGGAATGCTTTAGCAAGCCCCTAGAAATGTGCGTAGCATGAAAATCCTGTGAGTTTTGATTTGCATGCAAATAGATATTATCAGTTAAACAGAATTAGTTATGTATATTGCTAAGTCAACAGTAAATATTAAATCATTTTCAGCTACATCCAGAAAATGCTGGAAGGCAAAATGCAGGTCAGGTACAAATGGTGGAAAAGGAGCTTTCCTGTTTCTGAGTCCTTTTTGCCAGTGTTAAAAACTGGTGTTACTGGGTGTGTTTCCAGTCCACTTTATGTCTGGTTTTGGTCTGTTTGAATATTGAGGTTACTAACGCTGAGTGGCTAGATAAGGAGGTTAGGTTAATTTCTGTGATTCCTGGAGGAGCCCTCTTCTCCGGGTTAATGCAGGGGAGGTCGAAGCAAAGTGCCAGGAGTGGATGGCTGCAGGGCACACAGCAGACTGCCAACTGCTGTGACTCTGGTGGCACCTGGACTTGGTGCTGTGAGTAACCTCCCAGTAGCTCCTGCTGCCAAGAAAAAGATGCAGAAAGGTGTGGTAGAGAACAGCAGCATGAGGCATGTGGAACAAAATGTGTGAATGTGCAAGCTGCAGGTCTCACAAATTTCCTGGTGTAGAAATTCATGGATCTGGTGGAGGGGATCTCCTGCACCAAGTGGAAGTTCCTACGCATTGCAATCTCCAGCTGCAAAGCTATTGGAGCTTTGGGGGGTTAATTTGTTTTTATCTTCCCAAAGAGCTCTAGTAGCTACTTTTTTTTTTTCTTCTTTTTTTTTTTCTTTTTTTTTTTTGTTTTTAATCCTCATAACCTTGCCAGAACTGACAAATAATAGCAGTTATGCAGATAGTTATGTCGACATCAACTTAAGTTTTACGCTTGCAAGGTTCATATATTTCTGGTAGCACTGGCAGTAATACAGATAATAGCTCAGTGATAGAAAAAAGAGCAGTCCCTGACCCACACTTCTGATGCTTGAAGCATCTTTAAACCCCATACCCAAATGAGAAAGAGATAAAAACAATCTAGTCAAAGTGGCTTAGCTTGAAGGAGCATTTTATGTGTTACTTGATGACAAAATAGTTAGACATTAATGCAGTTTACAGTAAGACACCCTTAAGTTATCAGTGAGGTTGATGTGATGCCTGACAGATTTAATGTAAATATTTATAGACTTGGCCTACTAATTATGCCAATGGAAAAAATGCAATATTAATGCTGTCACCTCCCTACATCTCTACCTGCCAGCACGCTGTTAGCTCGTATAAATATTCTGAAGTTAGTAAGTAAAGCACATAAACAGAAGAGATCATTTACATTTTTAATAAGGGATTAAGTTATCTCCAGCGGTAGTTTCCAGCCCACAGATGTATGGGAGGCCTGTGGACCATTCCCCAGGGAACTGTGAAAAATGACAGAAAAATAGAGTTTTGCGCAGAGTATCTGGAAATCTCTCTCTGTGAAATTATTGAAGGGGTATGCACAACCATTGGCAAATATTTAGGGATCCACACTGAGATAAATTTGAAAACCACTGATTTACCGTATTTATATAAAGAACTGAGTAATTTCAGAGTACCCTACTGCCATGTGGTAACTGATCTGACTATTAGTCCTGCTGGGAGCCAGGCTGCCAGAAGAAGCCCTGGACCACAAAGCACCAAAGCATGTGCTTAACGTAAAACACATACCTTGATCCACTGAAGTTCCTGCCTGTCACCAGACATAACTGGTTTGCTGAACAAAAGCCATGGGGAAATTTAAAGCAGAAGGCAAGGACTGCTATCATCTTGCAAACAGCTCTGCAGATGCCCGATTGTCTTGTAGAACTGAAAATCTAATTACGTGAATCTGCAGCTCATATTTTTCTATTTCAATTTATTTATACAAAGAGACTCCAAAGACTTTCGGCGCTGGTGGTTTCAGCCGTTACTGCCTGCCAAGCCAACGAATATTATCATTGCCATTGTAGCCTGTTTAGGAGACTCGCTTTTAGCTACATCGATGCTCTCCTGATTTGTGATCCAAGAGTCTGTGGTTTCTGTTCTGGCACAAACTGACTCCTCACAAGCTGTGCAAATAAATCTGAAACGCTATCACCACTGGTTGTGTTTGTCGGCTTGCGTGCCTGCCTTTTGCTTGGCTTATAGTCCTGAAAACTGAGGCAGAAGGATCAGGTGGTTTCCTATTGCCGTTTCTTCTGCAAAGCATCATCTTCTTCCATGTATTTTCCTGCTGAAGTCGGTGTGGTTCGGGTGCTCATCCAGGCTGTCAAAATCTGGCCATGCACATTGCCAGAGCACCTTGGCAATATTGCCAAGCAACGCGTGGCTCTTTGCAGGAGTTAAGAAATGGGCATTTTGGGGCCAGGACAGGGTGCAGACAAAACCCATGCATGGTGCTACCACTGTAGCTCTTAAAACAGGTTGGATGGAGGAAGTAGGGCAGGTCAGCCATACGGGCATCCTGCGTGTGTTGTGAGCTCTTGTCCCCAGTACAGATCTCTCCTTCTTGCTGGGTAAGTCCTGGCTGTGGACCTAATCCAAAGTCCATGGAAAGTAATAGGCTTTCTACCGCATTCAACGAGCCCTGGATCAGACCATCCACAAGGCGCTCTGTTTTCAATCCCCAGCTCTACTTGTCTCTTGTAAACACTTCATCCAGACTCCGCACCTCTGTAAATCACAGAACAGAATAACCTGATAGAAGTGGAGTGCACGGTTTTGAAAAGGAACATTAAGAGGGAAAAAATATAACTCTCTCTCTTTAAACTGTCTCTTTTCTATATTGTTACCTTGACAACTCTGCTGCTGTGTTTCATCTTTGGTGGGACTTAGCTGTGGTGGAATAAGGAGGACATCCATGTGCGTTTCCACATCTACTCTGGCTCTGCTTCACAGGCACATGCCAGGCACAGGGCATCTCGAGCTGCAGAGCTCATGTTCGCTGCCTCGACCCATGGTGCTGGCTGGAAATGATTACAGATATTAAGAACTGGGACCCGTTCTGATTAAAGGTATAACACTATATCTTCTATTTCTTTTCCTTAAGCCAACACCGGAGCAATGTTAATGCTCTTTGAGAAAAAGAAAAAAAAAATGCAAGGTGCTTAAAATATTTTTAAAGGGTTAGGACAGCTGGAAAGCAGAGAGGGATGAAAGTACTCAAAAATAGTTGTATTATTTTTAGTATAAGCAGATATGGGACTATGTGTCAAGATTAGGATGCAGTCCTGATGTGCTGAACTGAGTCTAGAGATGCTAAAAATATGCTTTCTTTTCTCACCATTTTTAGAAGAGGCAGAGGCAAAGGTAAGAGGAGAGTGGTGGTGAATTGCAATTTTAGTTCCTGTGTTTCCTTGCTTACTGGGGTTTGGCTCAGCTGACTGTTAACCTAGGCACCCATGACCACTTATACCAGCAAAAAATGATGAGATTGGGCTGTGGTAGGGAATCCCTCCTACCCCTTTTCCTTCTTCCCAAAGAAAATCCCTACCAGCATAACCTTTTTATTCTTTTAGACAGAAATGGCTAGAAATTAACAGAATAGCTGCAAACACAAGCCACGCAGACTCCTGAGTGCAGAAAGGGGTGTCTGTGTACGAATGTGTATGCAGAGAAGGGGGCTTTTAATGCAAAACACATGTGTTTTCAATTGCTGTCTGGAGCCAGACCAGTAGCTGTAACTTGGCCTGACAAAGCCTTATTGAAGTACAGACACTGTGGTTTCAAAGCAGTTAGAAAAAGAACGGGAATGCTGTTCAGGAAATTCTTCAGGCATGGGCAGGGACTTGGCTGCAATTCTGCTGGTGGAAAATCTGACAGGGGCAGCTCATGAGCACAGGCCAGGCCTCGTGCGGCTCGGAAAGCAGTGCTGCATCTTCCTCCGAGCCTCCAGCGTGGCTCCGGGCTTTCATCTCCCACCGAGAGAGAGGTAAGAGCCGCATTGTTCCTTCCCGGGGCGGCCGGGCGGATTTGCTGCGCGGCTGCGCTTCTGCAGAGAGCCTTCTTGCTTTCAGAGCATTGTTTAGTGAGAAAGTGGAGAATGTGTAGCTTTGGCATATTTGCTGAAGGATCGGAGGAGTTCAAGGCTGGGTGTTGGTTTCTGGCTAACTTTGCTTCAGTGGTAATTCTGCAGGCAAAGCAACTCTTGTGCTGCATCTCTGGCTGTGTGAGCGCTGTGACAGAATAACTCCCAGCCCCGGGCATTTGGGGCAGTAAATCTGCGTATAACCTGAAGCCACTGAAAGTTTGGCTCTGTACCGTGTGTCACTAGCAGATTTTAATAAAAAATGCTATTCAGTCAGGCTAAATACATTTATATGTACATTGTGTTACAGTTGTTTGATGGGTTGAAGGCGTTTGTCCGGGGGTTATCAGGCAGTTACTGACTATCCCTGTCACCTGGTGCGGCCAGGCTGGGCAGAGAGGCACTCGTTGGGTAACTCATTGCCTTGTGATTTCTACGCTTATTATTTCTGTGTTTTATAAAACGCTAGCAAATTGCAACAGACAGCACAGTCAGAAACTACATACTGCAGATTAGAAGGAAAAACATTAATTTAGTGCCTCATCTATCTGCAGCCTCTCCTCTAATCTTCATTTCTTTCCCCAGATAACTTAAGAAACAAGATAAAAAGCTCACTCTCTTTAGGAGCCTGCCAGAATTAGGCAGGGCTCTCATCCCTTTAGTTGCAGCACTGAAGCCTGCCTCGCCTTGCAGAGATCTCCCCACCTTATAAGGCAGCCTCGGGGCTGGGAGCTCAGGCACAGCGCGTCCGACGGGGCTGGTGGAGGTGTCAGGGGGAGTCCGCCTCTCGCAGCTTCGGAAACTTTCTTGCTTATCCCAGTGCTTTCTCCTCGGATTTTCATAGCAAAGTTATTTAATGTATTGAAAAAAAAAACAAACAAAAAAAAAAAAAAAAAAAAAAACTTCTTTCCATTTTTTTTTCTTTCAACAAGGAATTAAGGACATTAAATTTTAGAGGTGGACAGCGCTAAGTGTTTCTGGCTGGACTCGTGGGGGAAGACCCACAGTTTGCTTTTCCCACATCCAGCAGGACGATGTGTACGGGACCGAAATAGTCATTCAGTCTGGTGATCCAAAACATTCAGTGGCAAGGTGAGGCTGGCCACCAAAGTGCATCAGATCCAGTGAGGGACAGGGTGAGAGCTTTCTCCCTGTAACGTTGGGGAAGCACGTACCTAGGGTAACTCCAGGGGAGGACAGCAGGTTCGAGTAGGCTGCAAACCCTATCTGGATGCAGCAAGATTCAGTAGATATAGATCTTTAAGGGGAATAACGTCTGGCAAATGTAAACATTATATGCGTGATGGAGGGGAAGGAAGAAAGGGGTTTGGGAGCATCTTGCTACCACACCTGTTTGGTCCTGTAAAAGTGCTGGTCAGCTGAAATGGATTGTTTTGAACCAAGTCAGGGCTTTGTTGGCTTGGGGTGGAGGTAGTTTCCTGGAGGCTGATGAGGGAAAATGTTATAAGAGGAAGGACGGAGATGAGCTCTAGAAGACGGAGACATATGATGAAAATGAAGAGGCTCAAAGCTTGCTTTGCAGATAATACACCTGTGGTGAAAATGCTGTGTTAAATGAAGTTCTCATATGACGTGGACTGTTTGAGCCTACACAGCCTGCCATCTTACCCTGCAGACTTGGAGCTTTATTGCTTATCTCAGCAGCTGTTAATTCAGGCACCCAGACTGCCTGTTAACTTCTTCACTGCGAGGTAGAAGCTTATTTTAAAAACAAGAAAAAATCAAGTTTCTGCCTCTGATCATGTATTATCCTACCTCACAAATCTGATCATCTGACATTTGAAGAGCCAGAGAGATGGACGGGCAGGAATATGCCTGTCAGCTCCCGGCTTTAGGGGTGCAGTGTCTGGATTTGGGATGACTGAGCATCCAGGTGGGCTGTTTGCTATACTCCATGCTCTCACAGGACCCTGCTGGAGACACAGGTGAGTCCAGGCAGAGGAGGGAAAGCTCTTTGCAATGCCCTGGGCTGGATTTGATCAAGAGAGATGGCAGCTTCCTCCCTATCTTTGGCAGCTCCTCCTGGGCCTCCCTCTGCAAGAGATGTCTTTTCTGCATCCCCACCCAGGTCAAGCTTTGCTCTGTGTCCAGAAAGACTGAAGGGTGTGTGCATGCATGTGCACCTGTGGACAAGGATCTTAAATCTATAAGCTGAAAGTGGAGGATCCCATCTTCTTGCAAGCGCACAGATGAGAGAGCCACAGGCACACCCTACAATGTGCGTTCCTTGTCCTGGACCTTCCCAAGAGCAAAGTAGGAAGCAAGTGTGTCTGTGCAAATGAATAAATGGATGAGCACAGTAAGCACATTATATGGAGGGAAGATGCAGCAGAACGAGGTTTAACTTTAGAGAGCATATATCCAGGATCACTGCAGAGACTTTGCTCTGGCTCTTGGCACGTGCTCAAGCCCACAGTTCTTGCTTTGTGCCACACTGGTTGGGTTCCAGCCATATAAATCCATATTATGATCCTGCTTTGCCCATTCCTACAAGTCATATCTCTTTTCTTGATACTGTGGGATGAGAGTGTGCTGGGGCAGAAGTCTGGAAAGCATCACCTCCTGTAGCTTGCCTTCTGATTCAAACTCAGTTGATTATATCCCTCTCGCTGTTCCCGCAGCCCCCTGTAGTCACACCTGCTGCTGGCTATTTTAGTGTAGTTCTCATATTTGATCATCCTGCTTTGAGACACTCCAGTGGGAAAGAGCTTTTATAAACTTGGCACAGACGGACATAGGCTTATGATTGCTTCACATCATCTGAGTAGTGCAAAGGAACCAGCGTGTGAGGCAGCAAATACGGGACGATGTTTGCATGCAGTGTGAATGTACTGCTGCAAATTGGGGGGCATTTTGTGAAAGACATTCTTTGCTGGCTAGCTCAATATATAACTCACTGAAGTCATTTTTTTCTTCCTTGTTAACTTTTCTTTCCATTTTCTCTTTAATTCTGACAAAGAAAAATATCAAGACAAGGTAGCTATCAAGAAAAAGTCTGAAATTCGGAAGAAACACTCGTAAGTAAGAAAATAGACATGTTTGCTTCTCAGGAGAAGAGAAACAATAGTAACATCACGTTGCTCACAGACTCTTGCAGCACTTTAGGCTAAAATACCACCTTTGGTTTAGGAGAGACTATTCAGAGATGGAGCTGCCTGTTACTTTGTTTTGTTCAGGCAAAATCTAATATGTTTATCGCTTTTGCTGTAAGTGCTCCTTGAATGCAAAGCAGCAACTGAGCAGAGCAGAAGCCCCATGCTCAGCTTTTTGTTCAGTCCATCTTCTCAAAGCTCCTGGTTTATAAACTGAGGCTTTTGTGGTGCCCTCACTGAATTTCTTGTTGAAATGCTGTCAGCCCTGGTGACTGGGGAAATTACACGAGCTCTCAAGGCATTAGAGGTAGGGAGTACCTCAAGCATTGAGGGATCTGGATCAGAGATGCTTTATTGGTAGATGAATCCTCATGGTCTCCCCAGCTCCCTGTGCTGAGTGAGTCCAGTTTCCTAGAGATATTTCAGAGGTGAGAATGACAAAAGATGTATTTCTTAGAGGACTGTTGGACTGTGCAGACCAAGCAAAGATTTTTGATGTGCAAATATCAGGCTGGATGTTTGAGAAACCCTACATGTGATGTACCCTGATGAGAGAAACTAGTCAGAAAAGAAGAAAGCATTATTTAAGGTATTTCCTTCTGATTTTTGTCTCTCTGTATGTGTATCACATTGCCATGACACCCAAGAAATGTGTGTTGACTGTTAATGGTTTTCACAGCCCCTGGGAGAACCTGCTCCACATGTAGAGGAATGGGAAGTATTGACAGAAGCAGAGGGACAAGCACAGAATGAAGATTTCAGTTTTGGGGACCATAAATCACTTTTGGGTCACAATGCTAGTGGAATAACAGACCTGGGGGTGTCAAGCTTGAGAGAGAGTTTTATGGGGAGTGAAGAGGCAAAAAGTCTTGTTGATAGAAGGCTCAAAAAAGTGTTCTTCATGCCAAATTTTGTTCTCAGTCATGCTCCAGAAATGTCTGTTGTTTTGAACCTGGTGGATAGTGTGCAGATAAAAGAAAGAGAAATTAAAGAGGTTGAATCTGCAGAGCATTTAGAGCTAGTGAACACAAGTACATTGCCTTCCAGTGATATGACAGAGAACACCTCTGCAGGTTTTTTTCTCATTTTAGCCCAAAAGAAAAGGTTTCTATTTCAAAAAGCAAAGGATGTCGGTTACATGGATACAAAGAGAGGGCAGATGTGGGAGATGTAGGTCCAAGGCCCAAGGGAATTTGAGCCCATCTCTCTCATCTCTATAAATGTGTTCCTATCACCATGATACATATTAGCCTGGGGTCGGATGCTCTTCGTTTTTCTGATGAAGCTGTTACACCTCGGTTATATGCAAGCAGGCAGCCAGGCAAACTTTCAGCAAGCGCACCAGCACATTTGCTGTGCCACCTTCCCCAAACCTGACGCATCCCCACCTTCAGGCTGTGCAAGGAGGAGTGGGGACGCAGCCCCACGCAGCAGGGAATGGGCACGGACTCAGCCGCTGTCACTGAGCTTGGACTGGCCTCAGCAGTGCTGCAGTGCCAGCGGGGAGGTTGGCGTTTTGGCTGGGGACACACTACACCAAGGGAGAAGAGGTGCTGTGTCAGCTGCATAGGACTTAGGAGCTCTAGGTCTGTGAAGCAGCGAGTCATTTCGATGAGCTCTAGAGCACTTCCAGCAGTAAATTTCAAGTGGACTTGAAAAGGAGAAGGCACCTTCCCTGACTGAATCCCCTTTCAGCCTAAAAGTATTCTATTACTAAACACACGTGATTTAAACACTGATCAAAGAAACCCCCATGGCATAGAAACATTATTGATTCCTCGTTATGCCTCACCCTCTCGGATAGCCCTCATTGAGCACACAGAGCTGGCATAGCCGAGAAACATTACAGCTATGGTATTTGCAAGGGAAAGATGTTTATCTGTCTTGGTGCACATAAAACCTTTTTTTCTGATGAATTGGTGATCCAGGTTGTGTCAGTGCTCTGCCTGCGAGATGTTACTGCAAGGGCAGGAGGAGGCGGTGGAAGGGCACGAGGCCATGTGATGAAGACCTAGTGGCTTCTCGTGCCTTAACTAGCGGCATCTGATGTGAGTTTTGGAAACTCGGTGCCAGTTCTGACTTGTGATGCCTTTCAGCTGAGACTGATTTCAGCTTTACTTGAAAGAATGTGCTGAAGGTTCTTTGCCAGAAGAATTCAGCAAGCAGTCAGCATGGATCAGGGGATGCAGTGCTGTTACTCTTCTGGTGGTCTTAATAAAATGGATAAATCTCGCTTGTCATGGACTGGATCTCGAAGGTATGCTAAAGTCAAAGGATGAATAGTTTATCTGCCTGGGCTGGATTTTGGATTGGGTTCTGTTTGCGGTGTTTGTATCTAAGGACTCTGTGTACAGCTATTGTGCAAAAACTTGTTATCCTTTTTTTTTTTTTTTTTTTCAGCAAGAATTCTTTGAAGAGTTCCCAGATTCCAGGCTATGCTTTTGTAGTCATGGTAATGCTGTCTGTGGCTAAACTGTGATGATTTGGCATCCCGTATTTCTGTATGGTAAATGTGGCACTGGTAGTCAGTCCAATATGGCACACGTATAGCTGGAAGTCCTCTCATGGCAGGCAGATGCTTTCAAGCCTGGCTTTTAGGGAAATAGTGCCTCTCCCTGCTATATTTGCTTCAGTATTTTATTTTCATAGCTATTACGAAATTAGGTAGCAATTCCTAATAAAAGAATCCCATTAAGCAACTAGCAGCCTTTCCCCTTAGCTCAGTAATTGAACAAGGGGTGTACCTTACAAATGAAACACTGGATGTCCTTTCACAGTAATACTTCTTTTCTGGTGCCTAATTTCCTGGTTATGTCTTCATACTGTTTGAGTCAAGCGAAGTTGCTAAAGTGTAAATTATGACTAGCGTGCTTCTTCTGCACAGAGCAGATTATTGATAGTGGGTGCTGCTTGTTCCTTGAGCAGGTGCCTTACAGTCCTCGTTAGCCTACACATTTGTTTAACAGACCTCAGCACTCATCGTCCATCACTCTTTCATCTCTTGCTGAAGACTACAAACATGAGCATTTTTGTCTGGTAGCCACGTTTCAGGAAGGAATGCTAGCTAGAAATCATATATAGCTTTAAGTGTAGCTGTGTGAGAGCTTATATAGAGGGAACATCCCATCTATGATTCCCATGTTATTTTCTTGGTATAAATTTATACTGTATTACTAGGTCATGTTCACCATGTGTGTTGTAGTACTTCAGTTGTCAGGGCAGCTGTGAGCTAAATATTTGACTTAAACCAGAGAAATTCTCAAGATCAGGCTCCTGCGTGGATGCAGGTTGCTTTTTGTGGTTATGTTCTGTTCCTGTAAATTCCTTGGATGTCTGCAAAATTTTCCCCCACCTGAACGTGGCGTTTTTGCTGTCCTCGTGATTGCGGGGGGGGGAGTGGGAGGAAGGGAGGTGGGGAGAAAGAATAAACAAGTTTAGCAATAAATATCTTGAGCTGGGTATTTCATACTGTTCTGTACTGGTCGGACCCCTTTCAAGATGTGAGAGGGTTAGACATGCAATTTATTCATTTTCTCCAAGGGAGAGGCTGCATTTAATATGTACTCTCCAGGATCCCCTGTTAAAATATTAGGCAATAAAATCCTTGACTGTACAGTAGTTGTTGTTATAATTTCCCTCAGGTAGTGGAAACTGTAATTTATTGTTTTTTAAGGTTTCCCTTGCACAGGAGCTGAGTGATTGTAGCAGTGTAAAGGCCTGCTTTTCTCCAAGCGCATGTATTTGTTTGTGACCTCACTCCTCCCTTCTGGCAAGCTCTCTGCTGCAAAGCCCTCCACAGTTTACAGTTGCTGATTTAGCATCTGTGAGCCAAAAGACCCATGAAAACCAAGCTGGATCTGCTGCGAGCAACTTGCTTTGTGCCCCCTTGTCAAAAGCTCTCGGTCTACCATTTCTTTGGCTGGCTTTGCAGCACAGAGATGGGTACCCCAGTTGGTCCAAACAGCAGAAGTGATTTATGGTGAGCCCACTTACACCAAGGAAAACTGCTCTTCAGTACAGACATACCTTTCTTCTGTGATGCATCTTTAATGCTGAATTGGCTGAGCCTATCCACGCTAAGGATGTGTTAGCTGGGGCCAGGATAGTCTGGGGTTGTGAAGCATGCTTTGTGGCTGGATGTAAGATCCCTTTTTTAGACCCACCAAGAAAGCTGGAAAAAAAAGTCAGGCTTGCAGGCATGAAGAGCTGGCTAAGGTTCATGTTACTGGGGTTGTAGTTCTGTGAGCACGTGAAAGCCCTTTGTTTGAGAGAAGGGAGCTCAGCCTGGCAGGGGGGAGGAAAGTTACTGGTTCTTCAGGTAGGCCTTGCCCCAGTTGTGTGGGCTTCAGCACTGGGACAACAAAGATAGAGTGCTAACTTCATCCTGAAAGCAGTGCTTGAATAAAAGTTGTGCTAGGGAGAAACTCGCCTTATGTCATTGCAATGGGCTCTGCGCCATTGCCTACTGCACACTGTGTTTTATTAGATGCTGGAATATGAAGCTATTAGTGAATTCCTCTGAAAGTAAGGAAAAACTTTGAAACTAATGGCAAACAAACAAATGCAAGCTGCTATCAATGAGCATCTTATTTTTAGCATTGTTTTGTTCTGCCCTTATGGATCACGCTCCCGCTGAGAGAAACTCGCATTGTTTCCCCGTTTTGTGATTTTTGTAATTCACTGAATGCAAGCATTGATGCCAGATACCCTGAGGAAGAAGCCCGTGATGTTAAATCAGTAGCACAGGAATGTGTCTGGTGGCTTCTTATCTGTCTAAAGTCTCAAATTCAAAATATCCAGCAAACTGCACGTTATTAGAGATGATCTGATATCATCAGCCTGTGCGGCCAAGTCTGAAAATGTATGAAGCTGTTCCCTGGGGGGAAGCCTGTGAAAGTGGCTTTCCACACTCCAAATGTGGAGGGCAAGAAGGTGAACGCTTATATTCATGGGGCAAAAACGCCTCCATAGGAACATCCGTTCACCACCCTCCATCCTCTCTGGTTGTAATGCCATTTAAATGCTTCTGTCTCCTTTCATCAGCAGCAGGCAGCCAGACCCCGACTGCCCGCAGCAAGCTGGGTACCGAGGTGCACGGGGGTGGCTGTGCTCACATTGGCCATGGGAGACTGAAAAGCAAACTTCTCATGGGGATGCTGCTGCACCAAATAACCCTTCTGGTTTCCTTGGCACTGGGTTTCCTTCCTTCCCCCTTTCCTTGCTTTTGGCTCCAGTGTTGTCCTGGTGTGCTGTGCCTGCCTGTCCAGGGTGTCAGAGTCCTTGATAAATAGGTGTAGATATTTGTGGATAATTTATTAGGGCTGCGGCAGCTGGAGAACTCTGTGCTTCAAGTTTATTTGGTTAATGAAGTTGGAGGTGGGGAGAAAAAGACAAACGTCTTCCCTTTGCCTTTTTTCTTTGGCTGTAAGAAATGATTTTATTTGAGATGATTTTTTGTTGTTGTTGAATTAAAGCCTCTGAGAAGTAATATTGCATCTTCAAAACAAACTGCTGAACTCAACTTCTTTTACCAAATGCATGCAGAATTTTCCCCTCAGGATCCTTCGAGGCCCTGGAGTGCCAGCCTTGCAAAACCTGGGGCGGTGAGCAGAGTCATTTGAGAGTGATCTCCATAGGATACCTTTAGACAGCGTGCTTATGTGTGTTTATAAATATATACATCTAATACATAAATTTTTCTCAGTGTGGTACTGCATAGAGTAAGCAGCAAGAAAAATAATGCAGAACCAAGGTGATTGAAGAAGGTGCTGCCCAGCTGGTAAACTGAAAGAGGGGGGTGAACCAAACAAACAACTAAACCTCTAACAGGCACAGACACAAGTCCTCAGCAGTTTTTATTGTTGGATTTGTCTTGCTGCTTAATACACGTGGTTGTTTTTTTGTGATTATTTCAGATGCCTCAGGAACAGTACGCGCACAGGAGCACCATGCAGACCTCAGAAGGACCCCAGGTATACAAAGTGGGGATTTATGGCTGGAGGAAGAGATGCCTCTATTTCTTTGTGCTGCTCCTAATGATTTTAATCCTGGTGAACCTTGCTATGACCATCTGGATTCTGAAGGTTATGAACTTCACAATTGTAAGTAGTGGGGGTTACCCTGAAAGCTGCGGGGAAAATGAGGGAGGGTGATGGTCGTTTCTCTGTGCATGAATTCAGATATGATATGGCTTCAATGAGTGTTTTAGTTGCTATGGATAGCAGTTGTTACAGGGAGGAAAAAAAAATATCCAACAATCTTTTTTTTTTTTTTTTCCCTGCTGGAAGATGACTCTTAGGGATGTTTGCAGGATTGCCAGGCTGAAGAATCAGCTCAGCATCACAAATCACATTCTTCCTTCTATCCAATCAATCTATATCTATACACACTTTTACATATACACACATCTTTATGTAAAGC
>NC_048905.1:11694007-11838594 GCF_011077185.1 Oxyura jamaicensis | reverse complement strand
CCCCCCAAAATTTAATTATAAGGTATTTTAAAATTAATGGATAAGAGTATTTTTAACTGGGTGTTGGGAATGAGTTTGAGCCTTTCTCTTAGGTGTTTTCTATCTTTCTCCATGACTGGGAAGTCATGAAACTTGGTTTGCCTTTTTCTTAGGAAAGTTCACGTACTTACATAAAAATGCATCTCAAGAAGCTTCATGGAAATAAAACAAGCTTCCAGAGTGTCTCTCTGGATGCAGTATTTAGGTGGAGCATATCCTTATTTCTGTTGTGCTGTGGTTGGCACAGGCCCCTTGCTGCACAGGCCCCCTGGCCAGACTTAGCTCTTCAGAAGCCCCTGGAAAAATGTGAGAGTTCTGGACTTGAGCGGTAGGTTGCACTGGAGCAAATGGTGGCTTTTGAGCCTTAAGTTCCCAGCCCATCACTTGAGCTCTGCTCAAACTTTTGGGGATAAAAGGGTTGCCTTTTTTCATGGGGTGAAGTTTGTCCCCCTTGCTCAAACACACCAAAAGTCCAGATGTGGCAAAGCCTTTATAAAAGGCAGGCCCTACCAGTTTTTCAGTAGATCATTTGATCAGGCAGAGTGAAAATGAAATTACTTGTCACCCCTTCTTCAAAGCAGTCACTGCCACCCTGGTCAGGTGGAGATTTATTTTAGGATCATTAGGATCTTCAAGAGAAACCAAGTTTGAGGCTTTGATCCTGGATTTACTTTGTGAGAGAATTGTAAGGTTAAAATCTCCTAGACCAGTTTCAAGGACTTCCCCAGCCAGGCTCTGATGTGAGTAGTGCATTTGAAGTCTCCCAGCATTTCTTTCTCTGCTTTGGTCTTGTGAAGTCCTGCACAGCTGTGTCCAGTGTTATGTCATTAATGGGCCATGAGAATTGAGTAAACAATCTCTGACTTAGAGTATTTTGTCTGCTGGATACAGCATCAGGGGAACATGTAGAGTTCATTTTCTCTAACTGTTATGCTGTCAAGGTGTGCAGAAGGCTGTAATGCATGTATGCTTAGGGAGCAAGCAATTATGAAGCAGTAATCCACAAAAAGCTCCTGCAAGTGGGTGAAGGGTGAGCCAAACTGGAGCAATTAATTCTTAACCAGACGGGTTATTTATTCTTATGAAATTGATACCACTTTGCTATATATCTTCTGCTGAATTGTGGTCATTGCATTAATGCAGTAGAAAATTGGTATTTCTGAGGTGATAGTAGATGTGGTTGTATCCTAGTCATACAGGCAGCAGTATTAGCCCAAGCATGAGATAAAAAGTATCAAGTCCTGTTGAGAAAACAACTTTATCCAGAATAACTTAAACTTGGGATTCCAGTCCCATGCTTTTTGCTATTTGATGGTGGTCGGTCTGTTCTCTACTAATTGCTTGGGAAACCATGTGAACTTCTTTGATCCTTTTGCCCTCACAGCCCGCTCCTGATCTATTGCATTTTGCAGGCCATCTGCAGAAGCATCATCTGCTAGGGACACTTAAAGAAATCTCCCATTTCCAGCAGCTCTTTCTCCCCCACCAGCCTATGTGCTGGCTTTTTAGGGGATGTGCTGCACTTCAAGCTGTTGTCTAAAACTATTTTAAGTTTCCTTAAATAGTCCCTCACCCTCTGTGACTCGCTGGGGATTAGTCCAGGGTAAAGTATATTTGTGTATGTTTTTAGTTAATTCATATGTTTTAAAGTTAGTGGGTGAAGAACAGCTTTTGGTGATGAAAACATAGACTGTAGTGCTAAATCCTGCAGTGGGAACTGCTTTATGGTTGTAGGGCTCTCACTGGAAGAGTGGTGAGAGCCCAGCAGCCAAGTGTGAGGCTCTTACAGCTTAAAGTTAGAACTCTGCTAACTGTGTTGGGACCTAATGACTTAGCCAAACAGATTAAAAATAGACCAGGCAGGTCATCAGGGGTAGTTGGTGTGTGGTCTTGAAGAGCGTTTGTCCAAGGATGCTGCTTTGCTGACTGGCGAGGTCTGTGGGGAGTCTGATGGGGCTGGGCCGCAAGCCTATGCCGGTGCGATCAGCTCTGTGTGTGGCTGGAGCTGGGGACCGGCAGGGCCTGTCACGCTGCAGATGCGGCCTAGCTGGTGCCGGGAGTGGTACAGCCATGGGTTAAGTTATAGCTATGTTTGTGTGGCCTTCTGCTCAGTCAAGCAAGGCCTGCCACCTGCAGCTCGTGTGTTTAAGAGGTGCTGCCTCTGGGCACAACTCCGTTCATCTGATCTGCTCTTCCTGCAGCCTCGCCAGCTGCTTTGGATCCTGCTCTGCAATTCCTCCTGCGCCGCTCCCTGAGTCTGAGAAAACCACTTTGCTAAGTGAATTTTTAGGAGCACTTTTATCTCTAAATAACAAATGTAGGGATATTCTCAAATGAGGAGATGCAAATATGCAAAATCTTTAATTTGTTCCTGTTCTGATAAGAGGAGCTGAGAGGTCTTCTGGGGCCGGAGAACGACTGGAGCAGTCAGTAAGCAGGAGCTGCTGCTTAGCAGGCCTGAGCTACCCCAGTGCTTGCAGAGCGCAAAAAAAAAAAAAAAAAAAAAAAAAAAAAAAAAAAAGAGGGGAAAGTTTTATAGTTTTGTTATTGTGGAAAACGTTATTTCCAGTATCTTCCTATTCCTGAGCTCTCCTCCCAGAACCTGGGTGTGTTCAGCTCCACAGGACAGTCCTGGCACTTAGGAGAATGTAGTGAGTGCTCATTATAGCCAATAAGTGCTCGCTGTATTTTAATGAGTACAGCAAACCTGCTCAAGAAAACTTAAGCATGTCCTAATTGCTGATAACGGGGTGGGCAGAAGGGAGAAGAGGAAGTGAGACTATCTTTGATGGGGAAGAAACACTTTCTCATGTGGTTTCTACAGCATGTTGAGCACTATCCATCCACTCCGCCCTGATCTCCTTTTCTCTCCCCTCTGCATGCCATGCTTGCTTGCACTCAGGGAGAAAACTCCTGTGAAATCAAAGCATAAGCTTCCAATCTGTTGCTTTAAGGTGCAAGGCATAACTAATTTATTCCAGGTTTTACTTTAATGTGAACATTGAAGGTGTAAATGTAAGCGTGGCTATCACTTTTTACACAGGGCTGTCAAAGCAGTGTCATGTTCACGTGGAGCCAGTTGGTCACTGTCTAGTCTGTTCTCTGGTGCAGTCACTCAGTCCTTGTGCGGTATTTGATCCTCGATTTGTTTTTAAATGATTTTCCCAGGCACAAGCTGTATGAAAAACAGGCCTGGAGGGGACCTGAAACATCATCTGCCTGTTCCACAGCTGGTTCACACAGTCAGGTCCATTTATCCAGTTCATTTGCATTAGAGCTCTGCTGCAGGAAGCTCTGTGAAGGCTGCTACCTCTAAACCTTACTTTGATTTTTTTTAAGCCAAACCACAGAATGAATCTGAACCGAAGCCACCAATTTGGGTTGAAACCCAAATGCACCCTGAAGGTCACCAAACCTAATTGAGGTAGAAACCACTATCCAGCACTAAACTTTCTGATGATATATACGTAAAGGGAACTCCAGTTCATTTGGATCTTGGACAACATGGTTTACACATACTGGGTTTGGGGAGAAAACACTAATGCCTGTGGGCTGTGTATGTAACTTAACCACTCAGCATGCCCACCAGGTGCTGGCTTGGGCTGTATCCTGCAGTCTTATGTGGGTTTTACACAACCTTGAGCTGTGCAGAGCTTGGCTGAGCCCCTCAAGGATCTGTAGGTGCCAAGCCAATTACAAGGCTGGAACCAGAGCTTGTAATGGTTGTTTTCTTTATGGTCCACCTGCATTAGCATCTAGTGATGTAGCTTGTTAGCGTTAGCATTGCCCATGACTGCAGATGAGCACATGCTATAAAATACTTGTCTATGAGATGCTGCATATTTCTGTTCTGTTGTGGTTGTGTTTAAATGGCAAATGTCCACCTACTTCTCTGTCCATCTGTCCATTTGCTCTGCCCTGGTGTTTCTGTCTACAGTTGCCTACTTGTATATTTTGGACTGTATGCTCTTCGGGATAGAAGCTCTTTGCCAGTATATAGCAGTGCAGGACGCTGTAAGCAGATAATATGAGCCTATAATTAATAATATGTAATTTCCTACAATTTGGCTTGCAAGGCTTGAAATTCCTGAAGAACTGCTTTCTAAGAATCATACAGAGCAAAAACCGTAGAAAAGTCTTTATAAGGAAAATATTCT
This sequence comes from Oxyura jamaicensis, assembly GCF_011077185.1. Taxonomy (NCBI): domain Eukaryota; kingdom Metazoa; phylum Chordata; class Aves; order Anseriformes; family Anatidae; genus Oxyura; species Oxyura jamaicensis. The sequence goes on along the minus strand of NC_048905.1, from coordinate 11,834,398 downwards.
GCAGCTTTGGTATTCAGGAGAGAACGTTCAAGAGCAAAGGTTAACATCTTCCCCCAAGCCAGGAGAAGTATGTGCTGCTTCCATACCTGAGCAAATCCATGCAGACTACTTGTGCCATCCATGAATGCACCTTTGAGGAAGTGCAATATAGAAATAAAGTACAGGTACCTTAAAGGAGGCTGTAGCGAGGTGGCGGTTGGTCTATTCTCCCATGTGCCTGGTGACAGGACAAGGGGGAATGGGCTAAAGTTGTACCGGGGAGGTTTAGGTTGGATATTAGAAAAAACTTCTTTACTGAAAGGGTTGTTAGTCACTGGAATAGGCTGCCTGGGGAAGTGGTTGAGTCACCATCCCTGGAGGTCTTTAAAAGACATTTAGAAGTAGAGCTTAGGGATATGGTTTAGTGGAGGACTTGTTAGCATTAGGTCAGAGGTTGGACTCGGTGATCTTGGAGGTCTCTTCCAACCTAGACTATTCTGTGATTCTGTGAAATGGGCAGACAATGATCTGTCTTGCTCCATCTTCCTTAGGATGCAGAAGAGAAGGGGACCTTCCCTTCCTGGCCTGGTCAGGCTGTGATTGGGGTCCTTCCTAATCATAGCATGTTTCAACTCTGTTTTCTCCTTTCAGAACCAGACAAGGTTTTTTGAAGGTTAAGGTCTTTTAGCGTAAGGTTTTTGATTTAAGCTGAACAAAAACAAATGGCTGAGATGGTTGAGATATTTTATTTTTGCTTCAGGCTGCATTCATAGTTGAAAAGATATGTTTTAGCATCACTGAATGAAGCGTTAACAATTTAGAGAGACAAAATGCTGCTGTAGGTGGCAGAAAAGCTAAATATCACTATTATCTTGCTTTCTTTATTAAAAGTTGAAAAGAAAAATAAGCTTTTAAAATTTGGTTATGAACCGTTATTTCCAATACAATTACTCCCTCTTGTGTGTAAACTACCTGCCACATTTTAATTACAGGAAAACAGTAGGGTAATAACACAGCAGTAAGGATGGATTAGAGTTAGGAAAGCTCATCTCTTTAATAGGCTGGATTCTTTTATTAATGATTTAAAGTAGTAGTCTGTTCTAATTTTTTTAATTAAAAATTGCCTCAGAATAAAATGAGTGTGCAGTTTATATTCCCTCTTCATGATTTCTCTGGAGTGTTTTTTGGTGCAATGGTAAAGCCAACTTGGGAAATAAATCTGGTCTGCTTTTCAGCTTCTGCTTTGCAGTGCAACTGCGATCGGTCAGCTAAAATTGGTAGATTTAATATTACTATACCCTTACTGAAGAAATAATGTTTTTTTTCTCTCCTTTACATACAAAAAATTATGCACTTTTCCATCTTAATTCATGTTGCTCTTTTTATAAAAACAAGCAATTTTTTATGACTGCCCATATTACCCAAGAGCTTTGTGTATTTCCTTTATTTTCTCATTCACACGGACTGCATCGTCTGATATAAAGATGTTAATCTTGTAGGCAACCGACAAAACCAGCAAGACTCTGAGTGACTGTACTGTTAAGTGAAGAAGTTTCTATGGATGAAATCCTTAATCATATGGAATCTAGTAGGAAATCTAGCATCGTCATCAGTGGAGCCAGCTATTCATTGTAATGCTTTCTATTTGCATTTTTTTACACTAAATTCTAACTTTCTTCTTCCTGGATTGAAGGGAAAAAAAGTTATGCTTTTCTCTTACTATTTTTAGAGATCTTAATTTCATTCCCAGAGCTTCTGCATCTGTATGAAAAGTATTTAAAAAGTATCTTTTTTTTATATATAAAAAAAAAGATGCGTATAGTATCTTTACCTTCACTCCCTTGGAGTTTAGAATAAAATAGTTTAAATAGGATATGGCATGATGTTATTAAAAGGTTGATTCCTTGTTGCATCCTTATAGTGTCAAACTTCTGGTCCTAATGATTTACTAAGTTATGCATCAGCTTTTCCTAGTGCTACACTGTTGAAAACTCAGTCTCTGACATTTCATTTTTATTATATACGTACTAATCTTCTCAGCCAGCATAAGCACATAAGGCCTTCGTCTCCTGTTACCAAACAAGGATGAAAGGAGCTCAGATTTTTACCTCACAGTTTTTACTCTCTAAAAAAAACATTTTTTTCAGAGCCCTGCCATGGCATTGGATATGCATACACCATGAAATCAAAAGAAATGGTGAATCTTCTACTAGTACCTGAAAATCAAGCTGGATATGCTACAGTACAATCATTTTTTTTTTTTTTTTTAGGTAACTCTGATCTTGCACAAAGCAGTCTGTGGTATACAGTCTGTTATGAAGCTAGATGGCCCTTTTCCCTCAAATACTTTGGTTTGGGTTTCATGGAGAACTGAGGATTACGTGGTTGTGCTTCCATCTCAATGAACAGGCTTCTAGCTTTTCAATCATTTTTAAGCCGCTATTTGCATTCAAGCACTGTTTGTATTCACTTCTGAACAGAAGTACATATCCAGGAGGCAGGAATACCTCAAGCACATTCAGTTGGTGTTTTACAGAGGCAGAAAAAAGCCGTCTTACTGGTGTCCCCACTGTGGAAGAAGCTGCTGCATTAGCTCTTGTGCTTGCTACCTGCGAGGAGTGGGGGATATTATGAATGTTCCCTATGCCAGACAAAGCTTTTATCAGTGCTATTTTCTTGCCAGGAATTTAGCCCTGGGACCCAGATACCCTGGGATCCCAAGATCCCTGGGTTAGTACTGCTTCTGATTTGAAAGAAGCTGTCAGAAACATGCAGCAACACTCCTCTCCTCATACTTGCAGCTCATTGTATGCATAAGGTAAACATTATCTGGAACATCTGGTCTATGGGCCACGTTCTCAAGACTGAATAGCCGCTCTCCCGTGTACCTCCTCAGCAGGAAAAAAACAGCACTGCATTAAAAACACATTATGGCTTTGGCTCTTTCAAGACCAGAGGGACAAAAATTCTTGGGAAAGAAGAGCGGGCAGTACAAACCACACAAATCCTTGCTACTGTGAAGCTGAGCATTTGGTCTCAGGCCTAATGCTTCATTTCCAGGCATTCCTGCCTGTCAACAGAGAGGGTCCTGGCTGCTGGTGCCCCACGTCCCTGCTGTGGCTGTGCTGTGGGGAGTGTGATGGGAAGCAAGAGCAGTAGCAGCCAGGGATCAGCGATGAGGGCAGGGGTGGGCTGTGCAGGGGGGTGAATCATAAACTCTGGATCGCAGATCCTGCTTCTGCCACCTCCCTCCAGAGGGGATTGTTCTCAGCTTCTCTTTCATCTGAAGAAATAAGATATTTCACATTAGCATTCTTCTCAGTGCCAACAAAAGATCTTCAGACTAGCAGTTCTGAAGCAGAGAGAGATTTGTCTCTTAAGGAACGTGTAAAAGGTATCATTATAAATGTGCAAAAGAACAAAAACAAGCTCGCTGCTAAAATGCCAATAATCAGTTAGTCCTCTGAATAGCTTACAATCTGATCCCTCCCTATATTCTCATAGTACAGTAGGAGAAATGATTTAATTTGGGAATCTACACAGAAATGACGTGCCAAGCTGATCTTTGTAGTAAGTTTTCTGTTCCTCCTTCCCTTGTTCCCTGCATTTCTTTTTTCTTTCTGAGTTCCCTGATATCCCTGCTGAACTCTCTGCATGTCAGAGAGCAATGACCTTCTCAGCTTTGAAAACCGAGCATTCATTTCCATAACAAAAGTGTAACTCTTCTGAAGCACCTCTTCTCTGTAGTTTCCTTAAGGCTGAGATGCTACTTGGTGGAGCCTCCGCACCTCTTTCAACTTATCCTGGAACTGCAGAGCCATCAGCTTTTCAGAAAGCTGATGCTTAAAATGCTTCTTGGCGTTTGGTCCTGACCCCCTGTTGTTTTGCATCTTGGGTTGTTGCACATAATCTGTAAAAAGGAGATGGAGGCAGCTTCCCATCAGCACTGTAAATTCCTGTGCAAAGTATGAAGCAGGAGAAGCCCAAGCTCTTTGCGTGAAGCCCCAGCTTGCAAACTAACTGCTGCTCGTTAGCTATGATGAGCTTCTGTGTAGTCAAACAGGAGGAGAAGGGGAGTAAGAAAAGTGGCAGATTTTCCCTACTTTTGTGTGCATTTACCTTAAGTAATGTTCAGAATGGATTGTAAAATTTCAGTTTTGTGGACAAAATTACAAATCTCTGCTTGTGTGGACTGTGTGCTTCCCCTTCCCTCCTGCAGATATTATCTCTTCTTGGATGCCTCTTCTCTACTTACGTGCTACCGTACCTGATTTGAGAAATGTCTTTAAGATACTCACTAGTGGGTGCTGCCATGTCACGTGCCTGTTCTTCCAGAGCTCTGCTATGGAGATGAGCTTGAATATACCATTTGAATTCATCACAACTTACATTTTCGTTCTGGTCTTTTCCACTTCAATTACATCTTTCCCATTACCCATCCCGCTTTAGCTGCCGTGGTCAACAGTAAGATGGACTGAGGTAATTATTTGTATTGAGGCCCGAGTTTCTATGGGACTACACTCCAGTGCACTTGCATGAAGGACAACCTGTTAACGCTGAAATGATATGGCTGCAGACAGATTTATAGGAGAGGAATAGATTTACACAGGTAATTCAGCCCTGACCTCTTGAGTTCTCATTACTTCTCATCCACCCAGCACTATTGCCCACCTCTTTCCTTTTCAAATGAAATCCAGTAACTAATAGTGAAGTTATGGCAATCTGTTATATGAAATTTGTGATTATTTGCATTTAATTAAAGGCTTCTCTTGAGAAAATGAAGGGCGGCTTAACCTCAAAGAAGCCTCTACATCTCCAGTAATTGCTTCTAATTGAAGTCTTTAGAGTTTCCACCCCACCACAGGAAAAAGGAAAAAGAAGTTTACTCCCACGCACAGGGTCCCTGAAAATTATTTTATCCTTGTGTAATTAAGGTGACTGAGGGTCCTTGTAAAAGATTCCTCAGTGTGGGTTAACCAGCTAATATTATAGTTACTCAAAAGCCAGATCTGTGGTATGTTTATGAGAAGTCTATGGACGCTGTGCCTCCTCTCCAAGTGTCTGTGCTGTGTGAAGGTGTCCCCTGAGGCTGGGTGCTCCAAGCACAGGGGGTGCACACACCTCTCGCTTAAGTATTCGTGACCATTTCACTTCCATCATGGTTTTCTGGTGTTGTGCAGTTCCTGATGGCTTTCAGTGGTATTTTGACTGTAAGAGGAGAAAACCTGTAAGTGTTTCTGAATAGTATAAGTCTGAGCTGCAAAGCCCAGGAGAGTGGCTTGTTCGAGGTGTGCAGGGCTGGGGTGTGCAAAGGTGTGAGGTGTGCCACTTTGAGGTGTGCCTTGTGGCTGGGCAAGGCAACTCAGACCTGTTCCTTCTTCTGTCCAAGGCCCCATCCTTAGTCTTTGTTTCTTACAAACTGATTTTCCTCGTGACGATATGTTTATAGTTTGGCAGTTGGTCTCGGCATGGGAATATGGGCCTGGGCGACCTTTCTGAGGATGTCCAGAGACCCAAATCACTTCATTGCCACATTAAACCTGATGTACAGAGTGTGTCCCTAAGGCAAGCACAACATTTTATAAGCTACTGTGGCCTCTTCCCATCTGAGGCATGCTCTGAAGGGAGGGCATAGGTATAATGAACCCGTCCTGCTCCACTTGCTGAGGTGTGCTGGTGTCTGTTTGGCACAGTGAGCTGAGCTGTGCTGGGTGCCTGGAGCTGAGCCCGCGGAGCGGCGTGTCTGGGAGAGCACAGAGCCTTCCTTGCATTACAGCCACTGTCTCGGATGCAAGCGTACGGCACTTGAATTACGCATTCTGCCTAATTACAACTATAAGCATTTTCATGCTGCTTCTGGCAGCACAATCATTCTGCCTGCGCCCTTCGGCTCTATTAAAATCCCTTTTTGTATTACACATCTGAAAACAGGCATGACAAAAATAAGTGTGTGTGTTGTAACAGCGGATATGGCCATTTTCTGCTGTTTATCCTCTGTGCTGAAGGTACGATGTTGAAAAACATGACTGTTCTGCTCTCCTGTGTCCTTGTGTTCTTCATTAACACCTTGTATCGCACGAGTCAGTAGGAACGTGCTTCTGATTTTTTATTTTTATGATCTTGGAGCTTGTTGTTAATATGGTGAAACACAAACTATCTAGATGCACTGAAATCTTTAAGTGACCTCTTAAGAGGGCTCTAGGTGAGCCAGAGATGGAAATGTCATTGTTTGTCAGTTGTAGTTGTAGATTTGTCATATTTTTTGAAGTTGCAGCTGCAGTTAAATACATGAAAACACGTGACCTTCCTCTGATAATTCTTATTAAGGAGACAAGTTTGGCAAAGTGCACCTCTTCATTTTAGGGAAAATAAAAGAAGTGTTTTAGTTCTGTATGCAGAGCTCTGAAATACTTGTATGTTGTGTAGGTGCAAGTCATATAGACGTGTGTAGGTGCTGAGTTTGATTGAGATTATTTAGGAGGGTGGTATTGTTTCTGACAACAAATACATCATCTTTCAAAATAAGACATTAAAAAGATCTTTGTTCTTGGAAACTAAGAAATGAAATGCCTCTTAGTCTTTACTTACCCTGCACGCTAGAAAGGGAGTTCCTACTGATTATATATATATGTGCACACAAACCACTTCTGAATTGTGCACTTATTTATGGAGAGGTGTCATCAAATGGGATTTGATGATAGAAGGTCTGCAGCAAAGCCTTGAATCGTGTGAACGGGGGAACCTTTGGGTGAGCAGCTGATGGCTGGGCTACAGGAAGATTGGGTGGATCCCAGCAATTCTGCTGGGTTTTACAGAAAACTGCATTTTCTAGAAAGGAGAATGATTCAGTTCACCAGTGAGTATAGACTATAAGGCAAATTTCATCTTTGTTTGAAGCTACTTGTCAAAACCTATTGACCAAAGGTATTTGTCTTTGCTAGTATTATAAATGATTCAGTCTCATACATTGCAGGAGAAAAATCCTCTGTTAGAAGGCAGATGTGTTTAATTTTTCTTCTTCCCAGTGGAGTTACATTTATTGCCGTTGCACCTTTCTTTTAATAGGAAGCTGTTCTGCAGAGTGGATTGCCCAGATAGTCCTTTTTTTCTTTTAGATGAGAATGAGGAGCTGATACACATTCAGGGCTGAGATAACAATCTTTTGTATGGGAAGCCTAAGGCCGGTAAGAGACCTTGGTGCCACTGCTGCACTTGGAGTGTCTGGAGCCCTGTGAGGCAGCGGGAGCCAATGGGAGCAGCACTGTGTCCGTGTTCCCCATCCAAGTAAGAAAGTCATTAAAATGGAAGGCATTAAGAGGCTGTACTACAGGAGCAGTATGCACAAGGAAAGGGTTTCATGCTTTGGGGGAAAATCTGTTCAACGAGTGAGGTCAGAGCCTGGAGTAGGGAAGTCAGTTAATTCTCTTTTGCCTGTAAAGTATGCTAAATAAACACGGAGTAGCCAGTCGTTTGATGGATGACTCAGTTCTCCTCTTACAAGGTTGTCAGTCTGTGGCATCGCTTCTGGGTAACACAAGTATAAATGAGAGGAGAATCGGCTGGCAGTGTGCAGCTCCAGAAGGCAGGCATGCAAAGGAAAGGTTTTAAACTTTGAAATATAGACAGCATCTGGGCAATTGAAAAGAAGAGCATATACTGATTGGTTTGTTGGTTTTGTTGTTGTTGCTGTTGTTGCTTTGGGTTAGTAATAATCTATAGGCTGACATGTTAAATGGATTTCACTCACCTATTATGTATGTCAGTTTAAAACAAATTTATGCAGTACAAAACACAGACATGGGCCCAAGAGAGCTTTGTGTACAGAAAGCTGAAAACAGCTACAAATCTCTGCTCTGAAGTGTTACAGAACCCGGCGCCAGCTTTGGAAAGTCTGCCACAGAGCCTGTAACTGGTGGGCCACTACACGTGAATCCCACCAAACGAGGGTAAACTAATCTGTTGTACTCTTCTTTTTTTTTCTTTCCTTTTCCTGTTTTTAAAATGAAACCTTTCAATAAGAAACATGAAGTTGAATGGCTAAGTTCACTGCTCATCCATAGTTACGACTGATGCTCCTGCTGGATGAGCTGGCTGAAATGCCCACTGAAAACGAACTTAGAGAGAGGAGATTCATGATGGGGAAATGACCACCATTCATCCAAAATGTTTTCAGTAACAGCACGGGGAAGGGATTACACTGGTGCAATCTGTAGTTCTTGTTTTTGTTTTAAAGGTCTCTAATGAGCCATGTGTGCAGTGCATTTCTCCCTGGGAAATCCCACTGAAATCTGGCACTTGGATTTCATTTCTCGTGCTGCTATATTTAGAGCAGAAAGCAGATCTCCCAGCATGACTCCTTCTGGCTTATAGAAGCTCTGTGAATTGTTTTAGTAATATACACTAATCAGTTACCAAAGCTGCCATCCCCCAGTGAAAATCCTTTAAAGTGATGAAGATAAAAAATTAAAGAGCAGAATAGTTGCATCTACTTTCTGACTGCAGTAACGTGGCAGTACCTGGTCATCGTATTTGCGCTGTGGGGATTAGGGACAGATGACCTCAATGTATGTGGTACGTTCTTAGTTACTGTGGCCTCTTGCTCAATCTGTATTTTTCTGCACCTCCTTTTTTGTCCTGTGGGTAAGGAATCTGATCACAGTTGTCTCCACTGAGTTTTAATGAGAGAATTAGTTTTTAAAAGTTTGCAATCAACAGTGGTCTCTGAGTGTGCATGTTCCCTTTGTCACAGTCCAGCAGTGCTCACTAAAAAAAGTAACAGGCAGTCTGATGTATTTATTTTTAATAAGTTCCCATTTTTTCTTGACCTTAGTTCCATTAAAAATCATACACAGCCATGCCAAGTCAGGCATCGAACATAATCTTGTTATGATCAAAGGAATGAACCTTCCTGATTCAATATAATACTTTTCCTGTGCTGGCGTCTGCCAGCCCAGCTGGACCCATATTTCTGCAGTCAAAGTGCCAGGATGGTCCACGTGCTGTGTTGAAGTAATGTTGTGGCGTGGATATTTATAAACTACGGTGAGTGGAGAGAGATAATACGCAACAGTGTTTGCAGTGTCAAGTCAGAATATTGTATTTTGGGGTATTTTGAGATGTATTTCAGGTATTTAATTCCCTTTCTATGCTCATCTGTGTAGGAAAAAATCTTTAAAACTTAAGAGCAACAAGATTACTACAGCTTGGTAGAAATTAGGTTCAGAATTTCCTAAATTAAGCAGAGAACATGTCCATCCTAGCAGCTTTTTGCTATCTTTCACAGTTGTTTGATAGGGATGTAATTTTCTCTAATCACTCAGAAAGATGGCTGGATATTTTTTCTATTAAATTCTGAAGGACTTAAACCTTTTCTGGCTTACCACTGCTATTTTTCATGTTTATATACAACAGTATAATGCATCAGCATTTTTATATGTTTCCCGTATAAGAATGAGCCATGCTTATAAAGGCTGTCAGACTTCCTATTCCGCAGAATAACTGGAGCATCACTATAAGTTGACACCACCCTGAAAATCACATGTATATGCTGAAATGTCTTATTTTATGGCTGTGTTGCTATTTAATAGCTAAGCTGTGCCCTTTCCTTAATTTACTGTCGCTATCCAGAAGTAACTTAGTGCTGGGGGATGCTGCTGCAGGTCCCAGGTTAGCTCCGCTGCTGCTGTGGGTGACCTGGGTGCCCTGAAGTCGGTGAAGTTGTGCGTTGGCTGCATTGTGATAATTAACTAGTGAGCTAGAAATGGAAAAGAGACCAGTCTACAGCACCTTAACCTTCTTTTAGCAGGTTTTTCCTAGCAGGGATTGGAATATAAAATGATTACTTTCTGCTCTCTCTTCTGTGTTTAGCCTCAGGAGGTTTCTGATAAGTTTTGGCTATTAAAGACAGCAGTAAATGCCTAACTCGAAGCTATCTGGCTTTCATAACCTTAAGCTATTTAGGAAACCAGAAGAGCTGAATGGATTTTTCTTTCCTTTTTCCTTTTTTTTTCCCATTTTTCTTTTCCTAAGGAAAGACCTCCAAGAGCAGAAGGAGCTGCCTGCCTTTCAGGTGAATTCCACTCAGGATGATAAATTATGTCTGAACTGAACCAAAATGTTCCTAATAGCCCTAGTCAAAAGGCCTATTACAGGATGTCTAACTCACTTAAATTCCTTTCTGCTTTAAATCATTAATGATTAAGTATTTTAGGGCTAAAGCGATATGTGCTTAAAGGGCATTTTTTTTAAAGGTTAGCCAAACTTAAAAATGAACACCTGAGCACAGATTCCCTCAAGTGACCTTGTTCTGGCGATGGGATAAGGATGCGGCTTCTACACGTGAATAATTTTGTTGGGATATTTACCAGGGCATGAGGAAGGTATATGGAAAAGGAAGTGGAGGAACCTTTTGGAGCAGAGAACAAAAAACAGCTTTGGCTTGCCCTTGTGGTTCGTAAATCACACTCCTGATATTACAGTGAGAAAGGTTGTCCTTTGTTATGACATTTGGAAAAGTAAACTGTGTGGTGACAAGACATTTTCCCAGAGGAATGACTGGTAAATTGCAAGTTTACCGATCCTGTGCTGACTTGCAGTTACTTGCATTTCAGCGTGGTTTTATAGCAATGTGGATGCTAAATCCATCTGGTAACCAGAAAGATGTGGACTTCAGTCCAATTTTGTGCTGCTGCCTGCCCTACTGCTGATCAGTGAGCAATGCTACGTGCTTATCTGTAAGGGTATAGCAATACGTAGTAGATATCCATTCAATATCACTGGCTATAGTAACTTCTCCATTTCTTAGACTTTTAACATCTCCTGACAATGAAATGCAGAAAATTCCTTGTCACTTCAGATAGCCTTGGTATTTACAGAACCTGTGTACTCACAGCAGCCGTGTTCATGTGGATACTAATGCCTGCAGGTCCATTTATACTTTCATTAAACTCATCTATGAGTTTATTGGACTTGAGGTTTGCTTTCTAACCTTTTTGCATGAGTGTTGTCAGTGTGCTAAGTCAGCGATTACTTGTACTGTCTTCTGTTCAAGCAAAATCAGATGTGACCTTAAGATCCAGTATCTGTGATCAGACTTGGACACATCTTCCTCCAGAGTCAAAGCATTGATTCAAGGCTGGTATGCAGCACACACACCTTTTCCTGCAGACACTAAGGAGAAATACTGAGATTGGCCCTATAATAAAACACGTGTGCCTTACACGCTCATTGAAGTGGGTAAGCTTGCAGAGAAAGCTGAAAGAGTGTATCTCCCAAAATATTTAAGTTTGTCCTTGTGGTGTACAGACAGGTTCCATGTGCCTAGAACCATAATACTGCCCTCTTCTGTCATCTTTATTGCAGTACAGAGGATGTGTTCTTTATAAACTCCAAAATACCCTTTTTCTTCTTGCTTTTTCTCTCTAGTCAGTGCAGCTCCCCACTGGGGATTTTAAGCAAACATTGTCCTCAGCTTGTTTGGGATGCCGTTAATATCAATTCTTGGCCTAGTGTAATGCAAATGTCTGGCTCCTTCGGAGTATTTCTATTCCCCACTGAGTCTCTTCCCCTTTGATACGTGCTGAGTCAGCAGGTCTTTAATTGCTGTTCTTCTTAGCTGGGAGTGCTCTCGTTCAATACGTTAAATATTTGATTGCCCCAGATTTCCAGATAGAGCAGGGCACTCGTTTGGATGAACAAGCACCCAATGCAAAACCTGTTGCCCCTCCAGACAGCAAGCTCAGGAGCTCAGCCCAAGGCTGTGTCTGCAAAGTATCTCCTGGAGGTCATAGGGACTGTGGGGAGCCATGCAGGCCAGGTGGCTCGGTCTGCCAGGGGGAAATTTGGGATGACAGCAGCCGTGCTTAGGATGACTTGCTGCAGGAGTTTGTGCAAGTCACCTGGGAGGCCCCTGCATGGCCAAGAGGCACGTGAGCATGGCACTGCGCTGTGCTCTCAGCTGCTCCCAGGACTCCCCTCTTCTCCTTTTTAGAGAAGCAATGTAAACTTACCCACTGGGATACTCGTGCTTGGTGGATTATGGAGTCTGCCCTAAGGGACTCAGTAAGACAGGATATTATAGGCAATAAAATTATCTTCTTGTAACTTTACTGAACATTATGCATGCATCTCATACTCAGTGAACTGAAATAAGGGCACTTTTTAGAACACTTTCTGAGTATTTTTAAATGAATGTGTTGTGCAGGGACAAGTTCTGGTGTCTTGCATAAGAAAAGCTGACTTTGAGATAAGTTTGGCACCGCCACTGGGCAAAGTGGATCTTCAGCCTTTTGAGTGGCTCTCTGAGAGGAGAAATCCAGTTTAGCACTCATGGAAGTGCAATACCTGCCCACAGAAAGCTGGGAATTGCTGGCTGTAAATGCCTCCACACTTCGGGAAGGTATCTCTCCGCATGATGCTATGTAGGAGAGCGCAGACTCTCACATCACGGCAACGTATGAACAGTCTCAAGCATCTTCAGCAAAGTAGGTTTGAGGTTGGAGCTGCACTGCAGTCTGTGGAGGAGAATATCCCAAATGTACTACTCTGAATCTGTCTGTGGGCTTCATTTCTCTCTGAAGTCTCACTGCCTCTACGTTTCTAGTGCAGCGTAGTATGGAGAAGAACATCAAGAAATGTAGAGAGAAGTGCGTACTTAGCACGCACGTTCAGTCACTTGTGGGTGGCTCTGGGGAGAAGAAAGAACTTGATCAGAATAATGGGAAGAGGAAGAGCCCTACAGTCTCACTTTGTTAATCTTATTATCCTGGTCCTAATGTAAGAGAAGCTGTTGCAATGCACACACTCAAGCAATGGCATGAAAAAATCACAGAAGTTTCCCTCCCACGGAGTCAAAGAGAAGCAATCTCACTCCCACTGAAAGGATGAAATAAATGTAGCTGCTATTAGAACAGAGCAGTGAGCACCAGCACTATCATTTTGTAGAACAGATCTCTTAAACAGACCTTTAGATTAAGAAAAATAGGTACAATAGGTACAGAATAAAATTCTGTCCTGAAGCATACTTGGCAGTACTGCAGCAGTGAGACAGAGGAACCCTCTGAATAGCTAAGTGGCGTTTTCCCACATTATTCAAAGTGCCCACTTGCTGAACAAGTGGAGCAGAAAGTTCTCAATGGATGAGAAATGGGGAGAGAACTCTCCATCTGCATGCAGCCTTGACTTCCACCAGACCATTAATATCAGGAATGTTTATGACCTTCCAGTCAGGCAAGGAAGGGTAACTCATCAGCAGTCAGGTTCAATCCAGTTAATGTTTCCAAGATTAAATGCATACTTGCAGACTGGATCTGATTGCTGACTTTTATGGTGAACCCTTTCTGCTGGTATAACTTTCAGCGTTAAGTCTGCAGCAGGTTTCAAGCTCTCTACCATAAAACCATAAGTAATGGTGCTATCTGCAGAGAGAAAGCTCAGAGAGCTTGGAAGTCTTCCTTTGCTTTGAACAACGTAGACAATTCCTGCTGTGACGCACTGTGAAAGCCATCCTGCATTTCGTTGACTGGATTCAGCAGACATCCTTGACATGAGATGCTCACCCTTGTGTCCCTTCAGCAACACACGACTCTCCAAGAGCTCCGAGCCAGTGGCTCTGCCATGACTGTGGTATGTGACTGGTGGGGCAGCTGGTTTGTGAAGAAGGCATTGTGTGGACTTCAGGAACAAGAGTGGCCATTGTAGCCCAGTGCAACTGCAAGGCTTTGTTTTGGAAGTATGTCACTTCCAGACTTGTCTAGTATCTTCATGAATGGAAATCAGCTGATGGTCCGGTCCTGTCCTGTCTATGGCAAGGGAACATACAGGAAAGCTGAGCAACTGCCACCTTTAAGTACAGGCCAAAGCTAAAGGCTCTTAGAGCAGTAATAAATACTGCGTTCTATATCGGAAAAGCAGACAAAGAGTTTGTCATTATACACCAGCATCTCGGCTCTCAAGAGTAAGCTTGTAATGGTGATGGGCTTCCAGTCAGCCACTTGGTGCTCAGGTCAGGGAAGATTTCTGCAAAGCCAGTTTACCTGTCTCCGGTTGATAAAAATAATTGGAATTATTGCACCTTCCAAGCTGTGAAGAAAGTAATGGATGGCCAGCTGCACTTCAAATGAAAAAGTAATCTGTGGAATAATTACTGCCACTCAACCCAAGCCCAGCTGTGAAATATTAATGGGTTGCTTGATCAGTCTGTACAGAGTTCCCCTTTATTCTCCTGGAGAGCTGCACAAACCCAGCAAATGGCGTAGGATTTGTGGCTGCCCAACTTACTGACAGGAGCAGAATAAGATGTTCTAATGTGATATTTGCTATAAGCAAGAAACAGTTACTGGTTCCTAACAGAAAACTTTTTCTTAGCATGTGTAAGTTTGGAGATGATCTGTCTGCCTCCCTTCAGACACCTGCCATCTTGTGGTGGACAGGCCTTGTGCTCCACAGATCTGTGCACAGCACTGTTGTAAAGCTCAGCAGCATGTAATTCTCGTAGAAAAAAAAAACTGAACAGAGGGCTTTCTATATTTAACACTAACCCATGTACCTTAGAAAATGTTTAAACAGAATGCACAGAGCTTGGAAAGACTGACAAGAAGTGAGCTGCTACCCTGATCCAGCGAAGGACTGCGCTTCAGGCCTGTGAACAGGCCCCTTTGCTTCAGAGAGACTTTGCATAAGCTTAAACACTTTGTGAGACTGAGGTATAGTGAGTAGGAGTTCATAAGTAAAAAGAGAGAGCTCTGAGCCAGATTTCTCTTCCTGAGCCCTTGAACTTAAGGGAAGCTTGGTTTCAAAATGGGGAGCTAATCAGGGAATGAACACAGGCTGCTTTGATTAGAAATGCCGCAAAGTTTTGATCATGGCATGAGATGTGGGCCTCATGCTGCATTTGTTAATGGGAATGATAGTTTCTTTGGTGTCTCTTCCCTGCCTTACCTTCTCCTGGTCCTTGCAGATCTGTGTATCTAAGTCTCCAGCCTCCCACATTGTCTGGATGTAGGAATCAGTGTTAAACTTCAGAGAAAAGTCTGGCTCATCTCTGAAGTGGATTTCAACTTTGAGATTAGGGTCTGCCTTCAATGCATTTTGCAGAAAAGGGGACAAATCTGAGTAAGAAACAGGGTCAGCAGGAAATTTAGCTGGTGTGAGGAAAAAGCTCTTCTTAATTTTGTGTGAAGGTCAAGTAGTGAATGGAGGAAGCAGACCAAAGATATGGCATATCCTACTTTGTTTCCACATGACTTGTAGAGTCGGGGAGAAAACATCCCCTACATAACATGAAGGACAGTGACTGGTTGGGTTTTGTGTGTACAGATGGTTGTTTCTTTGGACAATGCCAGAGTAGGATGTACATCCATAATGAATGAACACTGAGAGACAAGAAGGCACCAAAACCCATCTCTGCATCCCCAGGATGGGGGTGAGAAACTGTTTCTGTTATCAACCCATTTTGATGTCTGTTTTCAAGGAGGGGAGTTCCTTAATGTCTTCTAAATAGTCAAAAGAAAGCATTAAGAACCTTCACAAGGTAATTCAGTTAGGCTTCTGCACCAAATGGCGCTTGAAGGAACATCTCTTTGTAGGAAGGCTAGCTGTCTTATATAAGCACATAAGTTATGTTCTAAATTTAGTTAGCGTGTATAATCCCCATACATCAAATTCAGAAACTTATTTTTAAAACTAAGAAATTCTACACTTAGAACTAACTGTTCTCACTGCAAGAGTAGGTAGAGTTGGATCTGTGTTGTCACCCTGTGCAGCTTTGAATTTGGCCTGGGACTTTCCATTCCCTGAGAAGCAAGTGGCCCAGTCAGAGCACTGGGTAGTGCTGTGGTCTCCCTTCAGCTTTGTGGCTGGCCTTCTGCATTACCTCATGTAATTTCTCTGCCCCCCCACCCCCCTTTTTTTTCTTCCAAATCCTTTGCAGATTGCAATTATGGGACTTTTTTTTTTTTTGGAAGTGACAGAATTTGTATAAAAATATGCATTATTATTTGGTTATTATTATTAGATTTGCAAATGTTGCAGTTACATATTTTATACTTCATTGAGAAACCAGATGCAGATTTCAATATTAACCAGTAGTCTCTAGCCTGACTGGTCCATTTGGTAGAATATAGAGCAAGTAGTACATTACACGCTGGAGCTAACTTTGCTGTTTTGGGCAACGTGGGGTAGAGGAGCAGAGTCTTGCAGTATCTGCAGGCAATGTCAGAAAGCCTGTTGAGCTGCATGTTTGAGATGACTGCTCTAGGTAGTATTGCGTTATAAATAGCAGCTAATAATAGTAGCATAACAGCAAGGTTCTCAGCTGATGTAAATTGGAAACTGTAATTCTGTAGAAGTTAATGGAGCTCAACTGATTTACACTAGTTGGCTGTCTGGCCCCTAGCAAATGATTCTAAATCTGATAAAATTAAATGAGATTCAAAGCTCCCTCATATAAGAGAATATTAAACCCTATCTCTGCTGTCAGGCTTCTGCATGGCTGTCAGGCTTTGTAGCTCAGGCTTTAAGATCCTGTTTAAAGTTCTTGATTTTATTATTTGATATTTTTCGCATCTGTCTTTTATTTCATTCAGTTAAATCCTTACCCCCCCCAAAACCAAACAAACAACAACAACAACAAAAAACGAATTTTAAAAAATTACCCATTTTGATGGATCATTAGGTGCCACTTGTTAGTATTCAGAAGTTGTTGGCAGAGATCTTAAACCCATTGAGATTTGTGCCCTTTAATTTCAGTTCAAAATGCAAATAGATGTTGAAAACATCTGTTCAACATCCGTGCTGGAGAGGTCTGTAGCCTCAGTTTTTCCCTTGTTCTTAGTAAAGTATTGTAAATTTTTATTTAATAAGACTGCCTTCAGCCTATAAATTAAAAAAAAAAAAAAAAAAAAAAAAAGTCTTCAAACCTGGTGCAAGTTGAATTATTTTATAAGCTCTCTTTACTGTTGCCTGGCTGGATGTGTTACAAGCTATGGGCTGATGTGTAACTTTGATCAGCACTGTAACTGGTCCTAGGGAGGGTTAGGCATGGGTCGGAAGTGCTGAGATGGTTTAGGAGAGGTTCATCCTTTGAAGATTTCTTGCTTGTCTCAATTCTAGTAGTATAAAGACATAAATAATTCCTCCTCTCAGCTCTGTCACAAAGATCCAAACTGGCTTAAACACTTTTAATAGCAGACTTTAGAAATGCAGACTCTTTTTTGACAGAACTGGGTCGAGGAATGGTTGGGTGTGCTGTGCCCTCCATGGGGGTGGCACAAGGAGTGGCTGCGAGTGGGTGTGCATTGGTAACGTCGCAACTGCTTGGTTCTGTGCGGAACAGCACATCTGACCGCGGCGTCTGTTCTGAGGAGTATATTTAGATTTGCTGATTTTCAAACATAAACTTAATCTAGTGATTGCCCTGTGATTCATTACTGCATTCTTACCTGTACGCCTGAATCTGAGCAAAGTGACTTGAAATGAAAAAGCGTCAATGCAAAAACTTCCCCGAGACTTAGAACAACTGGAAAACTGCTAGAGGTAGCAGCTGTAAACAAGTCCCAGGACTGAGACTACTCAGATCGGTGGAACGCATCTGTCACTTGATGCCACAAT
The DNA here is from genome assembly GCF_011077185.1 of Oxyura jamaicensis. Taxonomy (NCBI): domain Eukaryota; kingdom Metazoa; phylum Chordata; class Aves; order Anseriformes; family Anatidae; genus Oxyura; species Oxyura jamaicensis. Next base: position 11,816,812 of record NC_048905.1, on the reverse strand, counting down.
GCTGTGAATAGTTTTGGACAGCTTCCACAAATGATGATGTGAGATTAAAAGCTGGAAGGCTGAGAACAAGTGCAAGGCTCAAACTGGAGATTTGTTTTCTTTACTACATTGCTGCATGCTTAAGTCTTCACTAAAGCAGAGGGTAAATGAAATCATCAAGAAGAAGATCTCTGCTAAATTTGATTTAAAACAGCATATGTATTTAAAAATTCATGGCAGTTGCTCATGCACAGATACAAAGTGTGACTATGCGGGCTATATTCATTGTAGAAATGCAGGATTAAAAGCTGCATCAGTCCTTGCTTTGAGTTAGAGGGACTTGGTGCAATTCTTTCTCCCTTAATTTATGTGTCTGGTCAATCCATTGCACAAACTGCTTCAGATTGTATCATTTCTACTTGATTCATTCATAGAGCTGAAATCTCAGGGTAGGCATGAAGGAATAAAACATAATCTGATTCATGTACATGTTTCCTAATTCTGGTAGTGAGCTCAGAAAATCTACATTCTTTGAAAATACAGGATGTTGGATTTCCTGAGGCATAAAAATATCCGTAGCACATCTTATAAGTGAGAAATGCCATCCCTGTGCTAGGGTGGCTCCTTCACCGGATGGAGTGGGCTCCAAGCCCGGGGTGCAAGCAACAGTTGTAGGATAGACTGTGTTTCTCTTAAGATTGGCTGAGTATTGTAGTTTGGTAGTGAGCAAAGTTCCTAATTGCTGCAAGAAAATGAAGAGTAAACAACAATAAAATATGCATACATAAAATTAAATTGCGTGTGCACATCTAATGGAGAATGAACCCTAAATGGGTCTCCAGAAATTATACTTCACTAATTTTTGTAAGACTAAGCAAAATTGCAGCATCACTTTGTACTGCGGTAGTTGAATTACTTTGTGTGAATAAGGGTAACAAGATTTGAACAATACTAGGAGGCAGACAGGGAAATTAATTTTCTTGGTGTGCTGCTTGTAACTTTCAAACAATTCTGGGAGACTCCTGATAAGGGCCGATGAGACTTGTTCTGGGAACAAAATGATGTTAACCAATCTGCGAGTAAACTGCGGCTCGGCACTCCACTTGTCATTATTCAATCTGTCCTGAAGAATAACACAGATAAAAGGATACTCTAGTCCCATGTTGTAGAGGACTGTTACACACTGTGAATCATAATCAAGCCAGGGATTCTTTTTTCTTTTTTTCCTTTTTGTATTTTTCAGGTAAGAGTAGCAGTTACCAGGTTTTTAATGGCATGATAAATTCTTTGTTCTCTTTTTGGCAAAAATGCTTAGTTGCATCTCATAAAGAAAATCATCTGGGATTTTGAGAAATTATTTGAGACTTGGTTTAGTGTGCATTGTTATTTTTTATTTAGCCAAGTGTAATTTACTTAATATCAATTAGCTCAGAGCTGTGAAATGGGCATACAAAGTCAAATTGCTTTTGTGCTGTATTACCCAATTTTAAAAATGAATCTATGAATCCCCATATCTCCCTCATCCTGTACTTCAGATCAATGCAAGTCCAATATTTGGCTTTGTAAGGTATCATTTCCTTATTGCTAAATACACTAAATGTATTCCTAAGTTGGACATTACCTGTACTTCCTGCATACATTTTGAGAAATGTTTGGGGATTTTTTTAAGATTTCTGTATAATCAAGGTATTATGAAGTACGCTTTTAGGACTTGTAATATATCCCCAAAGACAGGAGAAACACATTTCCTCTTATTCCAACTGCAGTATGAAGGCTCCTCTACAGCCTTCCCAAAGGAAGGGTGTAAGAAGAGAAGCTAGAAATTGGAGTAAAAGTTTTTAAATTTATTTCTGAGCAAGATTTCATGGAGCATCAGTTATCCAATATCAATGGGTGCATTATCCATGCACAGGCAATATTTGACATCCTAATATGCTGATGGTGTTCACCAAGCTGGCTTCAGTCTTCAACGCTTGCTGCTCCCTTCCCTCCAGCTATTGCCTTGCAGCCTCTTGTGCAGCCCTCAGCTCTCCAGAGCTGACCTTAGAGAAGTCAGATACTCCACTACAGACATGCATTAAGGAAGCTATTGCTTTCTTTTTCCTGTGATAGAGAAATTGTGTATTAATTCGTCTAGACCGAAGACATAAATATTTGATTTTCTTGGAGTCACCATATTAACAAAAAGCATGTGGAATTCACTTTTGTTTCGTTAGTAGAAATAAGCTAAGGCAAGTTCAGTTCATAAGTATGGTTCTTGATTCTATTGGCGCAGCTTTAAAATATATTAAAAATCTTGTTACTTGAGGTCTGTAAACAAAATATATTTCTTTTATCTAATTTATGTTGTCAAGAGCAAAGTAATTTACATAAGAGGTTTGATAGACTATCAGGAGCAGCTATACTTTCAGAGAGAAAAGCCTATTAGATCTTAATCCATCTGATAAGCATATTACTTCCACCAAAGCCAAACTACTTTTGTATTCTGTATAAATAATTCCATTTAGTGTAATTGATTATTTTACAGCAGGAACCAAGATAGATATTGTTGGAGGACAATCAGCCTATTAGTCATGTTTTGGAGGTTGTTCTGGAGAAGACGGATTTCGATAAGCTCAAGCTAGACTGAACGATTTGCAGAACAGATCACTAGCCAAGCTGTCATTGTGCAGCTTCTGTTTGCACCCAAGTGTCAGCTGAGCTATTGTAGTTCAGCAAAAGATAATAGCAGTAGCAGTATACAGAAACGGACTGTGAAGTGATTAGCAAGCTATCTTGCTTTGGTCTGGAACTGTATTATGCCTTTGGATATTGTTAGGAGCTCACTGCAAAAGGCAAGGTGTTTTTTTTTGTTTTGTTTTTCAAAAGCATGATTTATACATACTGCAGATTCAAGGGTATGTCATGGACCTTTGGTCTGTGGATACTCGCTTGGTACTCCAGCAACCAGATGCTCATGTGTGGTAAAGCGGGATGTCTCAACAGAGGTTTGAGAGTGGTCTGGGTCAAATGTGAGTTGAAGTGGCCTTGCTGCAATGCAGCAAAACTTTTCTCGCTCTCTTTTTTTTTTTTTTAGTGTAATTAAAAGGTTAGCATGAAACTACTTTGTGTGTCTATTTTGTCTTACTCATTCCTTCATGTCCCTGCTTTTCTTTTTTCTTGCCCTTGTATTCCTTTTTTTCCTAGCTCTTCACGTTTGGTTTGTTGTATTCCCGCAGCAAATGGATTCACACACTTGTGGTGAAATGTGTTACTGCCAAAGAGCATGAAGCCCTGTTTCTGTGTGAGGACTTCTAAAGGTCCTGCTAAAAAGAGCACAGTGTGTTTAAGCATAAGTATAATGCATGTGTGGTGACATTTGAAGGCTATGGAACCAGTTTTCGCACTCCGTATTTAAACTTCAGATATGGGAACAACTGTTGTCTTTATTGTAGTGGGCTGCTGCAGCAGATTAATGTACCTTTAGCAAAAAATAATTGGGAAGAGTGGTGCCTTGAGGGAATGCTAAATATGTTTTTAATTGTAGTATAAATATGTCATTGCCTTTCTCATTTGTTATACATGTATGAGAGGTTACAAGGTGCTAAAGGGCCTGCCATCATGAAATATTGCCCCTCAAAGCAGCACTGAAGTAAAATAGCCCTGCTGAAATTATAAAAGCTCCTTACCAACTCTCTTTTAGCAGATGAAGAATTAGAAATTGATGCATGGTATTTCTTTAGAAAAGTCATTTATTTTTTTGTTTTCATAAATGCCAAATGGCTTCCAGGGCAGAATGAAAGTAAATGTAATGGCTCAATATTATTATTATTTTTTTTCCCTTACATCATAATATAATGTGGTTGAAGGATTTGAAATAGGTTTGGTTTTTTTCTTTCTTTGTGCTGGGGGTTGTGATGCCCACAGGCTAGGCAATGTTTGAGACTGAAGTTTACACTTCAGCTAGGCTCAGTTATTGGAAGGACATTCAGTGTGTTTCCCCTGCAACTGTGGCAGCAGCTCAAACCTTTCTAACGAGCAAAAAGTGGTTCTGGTGAAATAGTCCTGAGTGACATTCAAAAATAGTCATTTGAATGCTAACTAGGGGTTGTCTCATGGGCAACCCATGGGCTGTTTGCAGAACATCTTGTCAAACCCATTATCAATGCCAAGAACATTCAAAAAAAAATAAATAAATAAAAGGCAAATTATTCTCATATTTGTAGGACTCAGTTTGTCCTATCTCCCCTCATATGCAGCATGCTGCCGAGCATTTGTTTGCCTTCTGAAACCATGGCACACAATGAATTGTGGCAAGCTGGACTCTGGTTAGGGCTGCGGGTTATTTTGCACCAGAGCACAGCTGAGCTGATGGGCTGGCTTCCCACAAACCCTCGTTTGTGCTCAGACCTGACCTGTAAAGGTGATTGCCATTGCTGAATTCATTGCAGTCACCCCTCTGGTCTCTCTGAAATGAATTTGTTCCTTTATTTGTTTTGTAAATGGAGCAAGTAAAACATTGGGTATGAAAAAGATGTGTGAGTTCAGATCTTCAGCTAGTGAAATGGAAATGAAGTTTGAAGAATTTGTATCAGCAATTCCAAATCATTAAGAGAATCACAATTATTACCAAAATGTTTGGATAAAGACACGGGCAATATTTTTTTAAAGAGGAATTTCCCTTCTGAGTTAATTGATTTTTAAAAAAGATAAATAAAAGGCAAAATTAATCTGTGGGTGGGGTGTTGTGTTTGGTCTGTCCATTGCATAGCCCCATTTAAAGCCCAAACTGAGTTTACTTGTTAGATTTTGACCTATGACTTTCTGAAAGGAGGTATTTCCCTTCTCTACAGCTGAACATGCAAATTTAAAAGCTCCAATTACAGATGCCACTGTGTACAGGTATACACATTTTTGTTGTGAAATTCTTAAAACAAACGTCTTGCAAAAATATTGGTGTTGTGTGGGTTGGTGTGATATCAGACTGGTGCTATCCCATAGATCTGCAGTAACTTTTCCCTGATGTGCTTTTGTGTTCCATCCTGAAGGAGAGGGAAAATGTGATAAAGTCAATCTGAAAAGCAAACTTTGTTTTATGTGAGAACACATGGATGAATTTAGGGGGAATATGGGATTAGAATTCAATTAATGGCTGATTGTTGTTTCTTCTGTGAATGGATTTCAGATTTTTGGTGGCCTTTAGGAAATGTTCTTCAAGGTTCATTTAGTTTACAATGTTAAAAACCAAGCAAGAAAATGAATCACTAAGCTAGTCCTCAACTTTTGGTATGATTTTACATAGCTGAGGCAGACGCAGGAGAACAAATCACAGCTTTGCCATCTTGTGCACATCTTTTTTTTTTTTTTTTTTTTTCCTAAATATCTGGTCTTAATTATCTTGTCTAATTATTTGTCAAAATGGATGATACGGGTTTGGATGTGGATCTTTATCCTTTTATATATGTGGTCACTATTTTTAAGTGCTTCTCTCTCCCATGTGAATTACAAAAGGCCTGTTTATCAGGTTTCAAAAACGTGTGACTTTATAGAACCCATCATTGTGTTGAGGAATTGTTAGTTAGTCACCTGAATTTGCCTGATCTCTCTGTCTTGGAGGACAAAAGTGAGAAGCTTGAACTGGAGCAAGGAGGAGCAGGCTAGATGCAGGACGGTGGCTGGGTGTGTGTAGGCATTGAACACATCCTGCAAACTTTGGCCTTTCTGCAGTCCAGGGTGAACTGAAAATATTCTGTAAAGCTGAAGATGGTATCTTTTATACCTAAAGAAATGAATGCATGAAATTCTAAATGGCTCCAACATGCTTATAATGAAAGTAAGTAAAAATATTTACTTTTGAAAATATGAGAACTTAGGAGCAGCATTAGTTGGAAAGTAGAGTTCACCAGAGGAGCGCAGTGAGAGCTGAGAATGTGTAAATATTATCTGGCAGCTTGATAAATGAGGGAAATTAAACATGCCTTTGGAGATTGGTAATTGTTAAATACTCTGAACTGCTTTATGAAAACTACAAAAGGTTTTCCCTTCAGGAAGGAAGGGAGACCTTTATAAAGTTGCTTAAAGCAAGAATTGCAATCTAACATGTAACACTTTGCCTTTTATGTGCCTTAGGAATTCTTTCTTATGACACAAGACAATTTAACCCAGGAAAACTCTTATTCTAAATAAGTATGTTTATGGCTGAACTGAGTAGGGTCTCAAAATTTTAAACTGTAAAATATGTTGAGCACATAAGCTATATATATATATAGCTTATATATATATAGCTATATATATATATAGTAAAAAAAAAAAAAAAAAGTAGTAGTGTATAGCCAAAATGTTTGTCTGTGCTTACACATCTGTTCTGTTTGGAAATTATCCTCTTGGTCGTTCAGAGCCCTCAGCAAGGCAGTGGTGTGTGGGTACTCCCTGCCCTGCATTCTGCTCACTGGGCCACCGCCTCCCTCCCCACTGCACGCAGCATCACAGAGGTTGCATTAAGAGTGCCAAGGCGTATTCAGGACTAGTCATAAATTCCCCAGGGCTCCCTTTTGGGGCCGGTTCTCCGCAGTGTTTTTTATAAATGATCTGGACGCAGGACTTGAATGCATAGTAAGTTCGTTTGCAGATGATGCTAAATTAGGAGGAACTGTTTATTCCCTTGAGGGTGGGGAGGCCTTGCAGAAAAACCTTGACAGAATAGAGTGCTGGGCAGTCACCAAGAGCAAGAGCCCTGCTCGGCCTGCTGTGGCCTCACCTCCAGTACTGTGTACTGCTTTGGGCACCATGGTATAAAAAGGACAGAAAGCTATTAGAGACCGTCCAAAGTAGGGCTGCAAAGATGGTGAAGGTTCTAGAGGGTGAGGAGTGGCTGAGGCCCCATGGTTTGTTCAGCCCAGAGCAGAGCAGGCTGAGGGGAGGCCTCGTGGCAGCCTGCAGCTCCCTCACTATGGGCTGAGCTCTGCTCTCTGGGGACAGCGACAGGACCCAAGGGAGCGGCATGGAGCTGGGACAGGGGAGGGTCAGGCTGGGGTTAGGGAAAGGTTCTGAACTGAAATGACACTGGAACAGGCTGCCCAGGGAAGTGGGCACAGCACTGAGCCTGCTGAAGTTTAAGAAGCATTTGGAAAATGCTCTTAGATATAGGTCTCATTTTGGGTGGTGCTATGTGGAGCCATGAGTTGGACTTGGACTTGATGATCCTTATGGGTCTCTTCCAACTCTATGATTCTATGATTCTTATTCTGTTTGCTTCTGAGTTTTCTGCCAAGAGCAAACCAGATTCTCAGTCTACAGATCTTTGGAAGTTTGGTGTTGCAGTCTTCCTGGAACAGGGCTTCATGGTGCATTGCAGGTTACTGCTGCTGCTGTTTGTGCAAGTGCTGAAACAAAGCATAACTGTTCTAGTGCTGCTCATCTAGATAAACTAAGTACTGAAATGTTTTTGCTATAAAAACAAGTAAATAGCAAAGTTAAATGTTTTCAGTTTGTCATGAAAACATGCAAAGGGCACATGATGTCCTCTATTTACTTGCCAGTGATAGGGTGTGGGTGAAATAACACTGTTCCCAGCTGGTGAATTTTTTGTGAGTTAGTAAAGAGATGAAGGTAACTCTTCCTACAGGCGCTCAGCTGCTGGACAAACCTAGTGAATATCTCTAAGGTGCCACACAGTCTCCATGCCTACTTGTGCCTCAGCGAAGTGTTCAGATGTATTTTCAAGAATTACTGTGTGCTAGCCAAGCCTAAATAATATGCTGTGCAGCTGAATACTTGTCCTCAGCATATGCAAGATAACTCACGTCAGCTTAACTCTGCTTAACTGCAGAATACCCTTTATAGTTACCCAGCTTTTACCACAAGTTGTAAATATGGTAAAATAGCCTGGTGGACTGTCACCAGTTTGAATGCGCGGACTTGCTCGTGTACCAAAAGTTGTATTATGAATAGGGACTTAGACATGGAATTATCTGGCTGCAAATGTCCACCACTTAGGCATCATTTTTTCTCTTTAAAAAAAAAATAAAAATTTAGACTGCAACTTCTGAAAGAGGATAGACGACTATCTATTATTTGATAAAGTTAATAGCCTTTTGGGGACAGGGATAATAATGAAAGTAATTACTAATGGAGGGGTTGGCAGATTAAATGGAGTCTCCAAATGACATGAGATACAGTTCTTCCCTGTGTCAGCATGGATAGTGGAATATCTAGACGTGCTTTTCAGATATATATCAGGCCATCATTTTTATTTTCTGTGTAGCCATTCACCTCAAACAGTTCATGAATACGAAAGAAAAAAATAATAATAGGAATCTAAGTTATATGTATGCACTCTGTTCTTACAGTGACCTCAGGGTTTTAATAGCACCTCTAAGGCCCAACTCATCTTATTTAATAAATTCTAGATACAAAACTTCACTTCCTTACACAATATTTAAAAAGTTTGGAACATTAAGGATAGTCACTTCTACAGCTCTTTTCTACTAACTTTCCTTGCTGTAGTACCATACATTACAGAAGTGTGGTATGGAAGTCTTTGCCCTGTGGAGCAGTGGTGACATGGATATGAACTGGGTTCTGTTGGCCACAGACACCTCCAGTCACATCTGGCTTTCACAGACATGTTGCCTCAGGTCAGGCTGCGCTGGCTCAGCAGCATCCCACCAACAGCTTAAATCCCTCTGGGCTGCCAAAGCAGGGAAAGAGGATACAGTGCTGGATGAGTCCTGACCCAATTCTTTAATGATGCTTCCCTTCATTATATGTTGCATTTCTTCCTGCCTTGTGCCCCATGCTATATATTATATCGATCTCTTTTCTTGACTTCTCTGACCGTATAGTGATTTGTCTTCTCTTGCTTCCCTGGCTTCTCTTTGAGCATGCCATTATTAGCTCCTTGTCTCCCTGTTTTCTTTTTTCCCTTTTCATGTTGCTGTCCCTCCTTTTTTCTCTTACTGTTGTCTCATTCAATAACTTTCTCTCTTCCCTGTGGCAGGAATTGCCAAATGAAACATGATAAAACAACCCTTTTGCAATATGTAGTGATGTAATTAATTTCTTCTGTTGCACAACTAAGTTGAATAAAGCTACTTTTTATACAAAATTGATTTTTCTCTTTACGGTGACTGATGCTAGAGTCTCACCTTTTCACAGTTTTAGCATTTACATGTGCATCAGGGAGTATTTAATAAGAAAGGTTTTTCCCCATTTTCAATGAATATTTTAAGAGATGTAACATCCATATTTTGTCATGAGAAATTTGCATAAAATCTCGGTGAAGCTACTGTGAGCTTTCATCAGACTTTGGAGATCACTTCATTGCCCAACAAAATATATGTAGTGTATTATGCAGTAGTTGTAGAATATTACCACCTGAATATGCAGCCCATAAGCTTTAAATTGTATCTCCAGACAGCCTTAGCTAGTCACCACCTTGTCTGTCAGCTCATCTAACCCAGAAAAGGCTCAGCCAAATTCCCACTGAGATCAACAACAAAGTTCTTGATTACCTCAGATCATTTTCAATTAATGGAATAATGAATTTAATTAAAATCTATTAATGTCTCATAGGGCTTTTACCCACAATTTTAAAGAGAGAATCAAACTGTGTCTTAGACAAGTTTGAAAAAAAAAAATATAAATAAAGTATAAATAAAAAATGCAATGGTATTCACACTGCTGAGTGGATGGGCCCATTGGGTTAGTTTCTAAAGAACTGAGAATATTTATATAATATAATAAATTATATATTATAATTTTTCTTTGCCAAATTTCAGGTATCTGAAGAGAGGGCTGATGTAGCACGTCCCACAGTAGGCATCTGATTTGGACAGGATGAATCACCCTCTGGTGACTGCTTTCTATTTTTGTTGGCTGTAATGTTATCGTGAACACCTCGCTGAGATTGTGCACCTAACGTTTAGATGACTAATGTTTTGGGAAGGTAATCTGGGCTCAATTTTGAAAGGGCAAGAGCATGGGGAACAAAACGTAATTTCTAAACTAAGTAAGGGCAAAAAGCCATCCAAGTTATTTGGGCTGTAAGTATCTTATCCCTTGCCCAGGTAAAGAGAAAAGTATAAGAAAATATTAAACAGCCTGACCTAATGCCGATTTCTAAGCTGAAATTTCACAGTTATCACTAAAATGCCTGTGTCCTCTCAGCTCTGTACTTTCAGGTCGATTTATAGCGCTGACATTTTTGTTTCAAATGGCTCTAAGTTTTCAGATCTCTCTTCACCAAATTTTTGCAAACTTCAGGCTATTTGGCTTTGCCTCATTATGGACAAGCAGAAAAGATGAATCCTGATCCAGACTGCTTTGAAGTTGGAGTGCTTTTTTTGCCTGAGATTTTTCTTTGATCACACAGATTCTGTAATTTCAAAGATCAGGAGATTTAGATACATGAAGTATGAGTTGTCAACTTGGATTCAATGGGCTCTCTTAAAAATCACAGAGATGGCTACTCTTGGCCACTTATGCCACTAAGAATATCCTCTATGAGCTTCTTTGGATGTCAATGCCAAAATGAATAGTTCACACCTGATACTGGGAGGAAATTACCAGTTTGTAGTGGACCACGCAATTTGTTGTGAGCCAGCACTGGGAAATGAAACATGGTGCTGCTGGTTATAATTGGAGAGCTCAGGAGAAGCAAACTGAGAATAGTTATATGAATATTATAATCCAGACACTCTGTTATTTACCGGGTGCATCTGTATCGATAAGTGGTTATTATTCTGTTCTCACTGGCTGACAGTTATGGTCAAAAACTTATGGTTTTCAGGATTTAGACTGGGGTTTTCAGTTCAGTTAAGTCAGATGTCTGCAAATAAGCATCTGTTCTGTTTAAGTTTCCCAGAGCCTTTCTTTCAAACCTGTTATTTTCTCTGAATCAAATGCTTAGTTCAGCAGAGCCTGAAAATGAAAACAAACTCCAAATAGTCTCAACGGGATATTTTGGGAAAAAATCTATTTGAAAAGATAAGAACAAATGAGGACTGGGATAAAATACGTTTACTGATATTTATTATTTATCCAGAGCTTTATAAAAAATCATTAAGAGAAAAAAATGTGGTTATGGTCCACTAAATTAAAATTCAACTACTCTGCTGTATAATTTGAGTTCTTCAGCAATCAGAAGGATAAATGGCGTGGAGGTATACCATCCTATCATGCCTTCCCACCTCCAGGTCTCTTGCACATTGAACTGGGGTTCCCAGCTGCTGCAGGTGGGTGAACGTCTCAGTGGGGAGCATCCATTGGCATTGCTCTGCTACAATTCACTGGCCTTAAGGGACCCCCTCTCGCAGATGGGAGCCTACAGAGAGAGCCTTGGTGGGTGCGGGCTGCTTTTCTTCTGATTTGCAACTAAATCAGCTCATTTTCTTTGCCTCATGAAGTGCTTGCTTTACCCGCTGTGCAGTGCAGGAAAACCTTGAGGTCACCCTTTTCTACAAAGCTTCTTGGTCATCTGCTGGAAGCATGGACTCTTGGCGGTCCTGGGAGCACTGTCCCTGCTCACTGGAGTGTCATCATGTCTCAGTATATTCAAGGAAGTTCTTGAAGAAAAAAAAATATAATAATAATAATAATAATAAAAAAAACACCAACTTTTCCACCTTGGTTCTCTCTCATTGGTTCAACTACTGGAAAAAAAAAAAATACGCCATGGTAACACAGGAAAAAATCAAATAGACCTTTAATAAAAATCGTCAGAGGCACTCCACTCTCTGACACCTATCCAGATGTTGGATTTCCTATGATGCAATAAATAAAATAACATAAAAATAGCAAAATGTTTTGAAGAGTTTCTAGAAGAAGTTAGATGAAGAGATCTTTGCTTTTGGCAAATAATAGTTCAAGACTTCAGGGTCACTGGTAATGAAAGAAGAAAGCAGGCCAAATCAGAAACCCAAGATGATGTTTGAGATAAATACTGTTCTGTAGCAGCTTCACTGGCAGAGGATTTTCAGGGCCTAGAATACCAAATTTACAGTGCAGACTTCAATAATTTGCTACAGATTTGAGCTCTAGCTCTCCCTTGCTCTCTAGGTCTCCCTTCATTAACTTTAGTCACGTTTTTACCCCCACACTAGATGGAATCAGCTGGTGCCTGGTAAGAGTAATCCCAGCAGGTTTACTGAGGTACAGACACTTGGACAGTGTTTTAGATGTTTTGTTGTTTGGTTTTGCATGGGTTTTTTTGTTTGTTTTGTTGGTGTTTGTTTGTTTTTTTTTTTTCAAATTTTAATGTACTTGAAGTTTTATTGTTTTTATTTTGTATTTAAATTTATTATTTTAGAAGTGGCTGGGGGTTGTTTTTATGACAAGCTGATCAGGAGAGAAACAACACGATTTTATCATGCAAATAATCAATAGTCACCGTATTAGCAGGGTCTATTGACTTGTCTTCAAGGGCCTTCTCTAATTGTCTCTGCAGACTGAATTAGCAAGATGGTTCCACAAACTTTTTTTCTAGTGGCAGCTGCCTACCCAATTACATATATTCATTAGCTCTGGTATGATTTCATTAACCAATGTACATTAAGTGCCTATTAGGCAACTTTGCTTATGTTCCTAGACAAGCAATGATGCATCTTCTGGTGAACATACTTATTAGCTCATTGGTCTGTATAAACTGTTTTTTATTTATATTTTCAATTTGTCATTACTCATGAACTGTACCAGCTGAGGGATGAATGTTAAAAAGTAATTAAGCTGGTTAGGCTTAATTATTTTTTGTTTCAACTGTCTCAGAACCACAAACCTGGCCAACCAGGCAAATGAGCACTAATGAATGAAGCCACATGATTAAAACATCTGTCAGTGTCCTACCGGGTCGATTGAAAGGTTGGATTGGCTGTGCACTCCGAGTGCAATGATTGCTATGAAAAGCCAAATAAGCCAGAGTTAATGTTCTTCTAATCCTTCGCCTGTTGAGTTGACAGTGATGGGTAGCAAACATGCACCAATGAACAGTAATGAAGTCACTTTTGGATTGGTTCAGCACAGGGTTTTCAGGCTAATTAGGTAGACAAAAATGTGAATTTAATCAAAGGAACATGTATTCATTAAAAAAGGTGTGTAGGATAACTGCAGTAGAGAATTAGCTGACTCGAGGTAGACTGTGGCTCCTGACTAAATTGTCCGGTTTATAAGAGGAATGAGGTATTTATGTGTGATATCTCTTAAAAAAAATAATTTTATAAAGTACAAATCTGTAGTTTTGGCGTGGGAGTCACTAGATTTACATCAGGAATCAAACCCGCCTCCCTGTAGTTGTGTGTGTTTGGAGGTTAGGACTCAAAGAGAAAATGCAGAGAGTGAGCTAGAAGCTCATTCTGCATTCCAGATGGCACAGACCACATTACCGCATTATTGCTCAAATGGGCTCATTAGCCTCTTACTTCATGGGACTTTTTTAGCAGCGGTGTAGCGTGGCTCTGTTTGTCTGATTTTTCTCGGTCTGCCTTCAGACATGACTGATGTGCAAGTCACCAATGGAACAATTTTGTTTGTACTATAACCCTGATGAGGATGTGTTGAGTGATCTTTGCGGGCGGATCAGTAAAAAAGAAGAAATAAAGATTTTCCACCATTAAGAATTAAAATACAATGCAGAGCATTTTACCTAATCTGATTGTATCTCATCTAAGCCCAATAAAAAGGAGGGATGTCTGTCTAAGATTACTTGTCTTCTGCAGCACAGAAAATAATTAAAACGTATTAGAGTTTTGTAATTATTATAAGCTTCTCCCTCCCCTACCCTGTGCACAATTTAATTTTGAGTTTATACGGAAAGGCAGGCAAGTCTTTTGTCTGAATAATGGCTTCTATTAGGGGATTTGAACCTTTTTGGTGTATTCTGAACATAGCTGCTATCCTGAAGCCCATTGTCTGCCTTCAGCTGTCTCCATCCCACGACATGGGAGGCTGAAGATCACTGACACAGCATTTCCAGAACATGGTAGTGTCTGTAATTGTACAAAGGTGCACAGTGGACCCGTGAGAAAAGCGTCTGTGAATGACAGAGGTAGGTGCAGAATCAGTGCCTCACATAGCAGGTTCTGAGGATTGGCCACAATAAATACGATTTAAATATAAATATTTATTACACTTCAAATATTTATGTTTTATAATATATCTAATGAACTGTGTAGGGCTTTGGATAAATGAATAATCACCTATTACGATGGTATTAGGTTTTGTGGTATTTGTCTTGATGGCTGGATTTTTTGTCTTATTTCCTCTGGGAGGATGGAGAGTGTTCAGTGTCATGGGTCAGGCCCCATTTTTGTATTTATATAGGATAGCAGGTTGTTTGTTTGGGAAGATGGCTGGAAAGAAGGAATATTGGCATGTGCTGGCATACATGGATTAGTTTGCTTTATAACATAATTTTCAGTGTAATGGTTAATGGGACTATTTTAATTCATTGAATGTTTGTTGTGTTGTGAAGCAAAGTTAACAATTATCCCTTTTATTGTTTGTTTGTTTCATTAGTCCATGGTTTCTGGGATGGGTCTTGTAGGGCAGCAGATGGCAAAAAGGAGATTGAGGTAGAAATTAAGGTTTCTTGTTACAACTAACAGTTTTTATGGTTTGTAATAGAGGTTTCATTTCTGTGGTTAAACAGTGCAAACAGTTTTCATTAGCATCTAAATTTAACATAATTTTCAGGAAGATGCAAGTTCTGGTAACTGAAGACAATGATTGATATTGATCTAACAATGAAGGAAGAAACAATTAAAATGCTGGAAGTTAAATTTGGGAGAGGGATGAAGATGAAGCTTTTTAATTTGTTGTAAATGAATCAGCAGCATGCATGACTTTGTTTGGAAATGTACGATGCTTTTAAAAATGCTTATGAATAAATTATCCTGCAGCTGTACCGTGAGGTGTCAACAGAGCCCATGTAATTGGACCACGTGGGCAAAGCAGTCCTGAAAGAGATGCGTGAGGCAGTTCACAGTGGGTTCTTGCTTTAAATAGTGAAATATATGGATATTTCAAACCGATCGTGGTATGTGGTCCTTTTACTTTTGCCTAATTCGACTCAGCCATTCTGTGAGGGCCTGATTTTCAGATAATGCATATTAGTGTGTTCTAGATAATCCTAATTCTCTGGATTTTTGTTTGCAGCCTCCCCATTTGAATTGCCAAGTCTCTAGTCATCTTTGAAAATCTTTCAGACAAAGTCATTTATTTTCAGAAAGAGAATATTAACTTGTCACTTGAGTTTTACCTAAAGGAACCTGTGAATTTTGTGAACTTGGCTCTAGCTCCTGCTACTTTGCAGGTTGCCCTACATGCTGTATGCTGCATGTGGGATCTGAGCCTGCGGTGTCAGGACATCCTGCAGTGCCTCGGCTCAGGGAGGGCCTTTCCCCAGGATCTGCATGGTGGGGGTCTTCTACACTGGGGAAGGAAGTGTTTTGCATTGTTTGGGGGCTCTGAGAGAGGGGGCTGGAGTTTTCCTTCTTTGAGAGAAACAAAGACATTTACAAGATTTTCAGAAGACGGGTCATTTAGCACCTGCTTCCCAAGGTGCTGTTACGGAGTGGAGGTGGTGCTCGGTGGCTGTGCACAGCCTAGAGATTTTTCCCTTCCATTATGCTGATATTAGAGATTGGCAAGGATTGATCCTGATGGGAGCCATGTGTGAAATTCACAGCAAGTTGCTGTTGCTTTTTGGCTGCTTTAGGAGTGCTAACCATATGCTGTGCAGCTCAGCGCAGCCCTGGTGCAGCCTCTCGTTGGCTTGGCTTTTCCGCTTGGCACTGGAGGTGCCATAATTCATTACTGTGCCGGGGAGGAAGAAGGAGGAAGGAAACATGTCAGTGTGAAGGGAGACCTAGGCTCAATCTCATTGGGAAGTCAGTGGGTGTGAGGGATAAAACACAAGGATTGATTGGCATCTCCCAGCCCTCCAAACCAGGACTTCTCCAACCCTTGGAGCTCACCACACCGTGTGTTCACTGTGTAATGATGCCCTAGCAAGAGAGAGAGAGAGTAAACAGGGGATAGAGTCTGTTTTGCAGTGTGCAGGATCTTATCCCCTGCCTGAGCATCCTCGTCCTATTGCTCTGTCCCACCTCTGTATAGCTTTCTGCAATATGTCTCAGTGATGGGAAGTGCCATGAACTGCTGCTGATTTCTGTCACTCCAGTGAATTTAAGCTCCTAGTTCATTTTTGCATGAATTAGTATAACCAAGCTTTTCCTTGCAAAACAGTTTCATTACTTTAAAGGACTTGATAATAAACTAGCAAGATATGCAAACCCCCCTCTGTTGGTATGGATTAAAGAATATTAGGAGCAAATGGGTACAATATCTTTGCTTTGTCCATAGTGTGATAAAATTCTCCTCAGGGGCAAAGAACTTTTCATGGTGTGATTGTCAGATGGGGAACTACTGGGATGGGATTGTCCCAACCCAGGAGAAGCTGTAGAGTTCCTGTTGCATATAACAACTTTAAGTGTTCCCAATTCTTCTTTGTTCATCTGATGTAAGTGCCCAGGAGAGGCCCTGTTAGTTTCCAGAGGACATATTAAATAGAAATATATTCAAACAAAAATAACCAATTTTAAAAACATTTCTTGCTACACCTTTGTCTTTTGTCTTAGCTCCCACTATTTATTTTTCTCTTACCTTTGTAATGGAGGGATTTTACATTTGTTCTAATTTTTAAGAAGTTGCACCCCACGGCCATTGCCTTACCTTCTTTTTAAATACTATAAAGGTATTGATCACTTGTATTTTTTTAAATACATTTCAACACTGCAGAGGGATGCCACTGTTCTCTAGTGTGCTTTGCTATTAAGAATTTTTATCTTCTTACTATGATGACTGTCTGAGATCTTTGTCAATTGTTCCTAGCTATTTATCAGAATTGTTATAGTTTGTGAAAAGAAAGGCTATAGTTACATCAAAGTATATGAAATGGTAAGGCACCTTTCTGAAATTTCTGTAAAATTATGTGGAAAAAAACTTAGAAAACATTTGAAAATTAAAAGAACTCTAAAATTTACAAAACATCTGCTACCATAAGAGTTTCTTTCTGAGATAATCAGGTCAGAGACCTGATTATCTTTCTATCTAAACAAATGGATTCTTCTTCTAAACAAATGGATTCTTCTATCTAAACAAATGGATTATATAAAAAAAATGATTGCAGGAACCATCTCTGGCCAAGTGCAATAATAATAATACTAATGCAGTTGTGCTTTATTGCAAGGAAGAAGTTTTATCACTACAATTATCTATAAAGGAGTTTTGAAAAAAAATCTTAATAGGAAACAATTTAAGTAGGAATGTGAAGTTGTTATTTCAAAACTAGATATAATCATATACCAGCAATATGGAGTATGCCTTAGTTAACAGTTGAAGGATATGAAATCTCTAGGGGGTCTGTTTGCAGTGGCGTTTAGGGATGTACTATAACTCAAGGTAATTGAATAGCAGTTAATTTGAGTTAATGAGCACATATTCTTGGGAAGACACACAACAGTTAATGGATCAGCCCAGAATGAAGGACAATTAAGAACGTAGACATTTGTTTTGCTGAGCAAGCATCTACTGAATGTCCACCCAAGAATATATAAGGACGTTAATTAATCTGAGTTAATAGGCATTCATTTCTATAGCCATTGCAACCAAGAGGCTCTGCAGATAATCCTAGGACAACTGTTGATGTTTCATGGCTAAGGTATTTGAAGTCACTGCCTCTATTAACCATGGCATGAGCTTTTGTCAACTATGAAACAGAGAGACCCTTAAAACAATGTGAACAATAAACAGGAGTTTGAACGATAGGATCTGGAATTCATGTTCCATTAGTGAACTAATTGAACTAATGTGGAGACCCTCTTTCATCACAACTTCAGACAATACAGAGGAGAGAACCCGTTTCAGCAATGTCATGTGCACATGGTGTCAGGTTGTTCTGGAGGTGAGTACCTGAACACACGCAGCTGTAAAACAGCAAGGCAGGGGCTGAACTTACCAGCTGGAAGGGAACCTGATTGTTGAATATTTTCTGTTTGTTCAGAAAATAAAAGGCAGTTTTATACTGAAATTCCTTGACTGATTGTAGAGACAGATAAGATGTTTCTTGGAACTTGAAGAACACGAATACTTGAACACAGGCCCAAAGACAGCTGGGAGCCAAAACACAGAGAGCTTACAAGTTTAAATGACTCCTTCTGAAAAATTTATAGCGCTTAACAAGACACTAATAATGTACAACATCAATAGCCAGAGGAGAACTTAGAAAGCAAATGTATAAATAAGTTGTGTGCGTTATCCAACAGTTAGGTAAACAAAGTTGTATTTTTCAGTGATTTAGGAATCTCTGCCTTTAACAAACAATGAATTCTTTAGAAAAAATCAGATAAGATTGAGCAGAAAAAAAGAATCCTTAAAAATTAGCTGTTGTGCATGCAAAGCAATTGCTTTTAATGATATAGCAAAGTGGAGTTCAGTTCATTCAGTGTAAATGAGAAACTACTGCAAGATCCCTGTAAAGTTCGGTGCACCCACCCACCCGAGTTGTTTATACAACTGTGGCTGCATTTACTCTTCATAGTACTTTTTAAATAAAATGTAGTTTCACTGGAAAAGAAAGGCGTGTAATGAAACAATGATGACAAGAGACCTGCGGGAAATGAAATAGCTGAAGGCTCGTATGGGTAAATTTGTACAGCACGATGCAGCCTTGGGTAGGGAGCCACAAGGTCACTTACTCAGAGCACGGTGAAGTGTTGCACTAACGGAGCCATAGCGCTGCTGCGGCTCCTCCACCTCGGGTCTTCCTCATGGCAGTGCCATGTAGACATCCCCACAATGGATTTGGAGGCACGCATGCGCTCCACAAGGGTTAGAGAGGCTGCAAAATGGGGATTTGGGGATGCTGAGCATTGCTGAGCTCAGTGCACACGTTGGAGCAGTGGCATCAGCCTTCCCCACAGCCCAGCCCCGGCTGCACTGTGCTGCCTGGGCCCCCGGGTACCTCAAACTGTTTGAAATGGGCACTGAGCTAAATTCTGTGATCGCAGTAAATGTGTTCCATTTCTGTTACCCACATGTCATTCAGAGAGTTGTCTTGAAAGAGACAAATTAATGACTATTAAGAATTTTATACCCTGCTATTTTCTCTATTTACTGATGTTACATTCTCTCTCTTCTCCAGAAATACTTAGTCTGATGTTTAAAAAGTGAAGCTATTATTATCTTAAATTATATAAGATTTTCTTACCCCATCATAGCAATACCAAACTTACTGCACAGTTTTGTAGTAGATGTGATATACCTATATTGTAGCAGTGCAGAGCTGCAGAGAAATAAAAAACAGATGAGCAATCTGAGAAAACACTGAGATCAGAGAAATGGTGAACAAGGAATGGGTTTGAGTGAGAGTTTATTTTTGGTTTTCCATACCTTTACTGTAAATTTCAATATTTCTACTGAAACATTGGCCCTAAAGATTTCACTAAGTGAAAGGTTGTTAATGCATTTGCAGCTGAATCCCAATTTTATTTATTTTATTATTTTATTTTTTAATAACCAGTTAGAATAAAAAACTATAAAATTTGTGATAATGCCTCTCAGTAACAAAATCACTGACCACCCTTCCCGTGGTTATCCTCACAAATAACCCTGTTGAAGAAAGGCATTCATGGGTGCGGTATTTTACTTAGATACATGAGGACTTCACAAGGTATCAGACAGCTGACGTAGAACAATACATTCAGAAGCATATCACCAGTCATCCATCTCAATTCCTTGTTTATTATCTTTGCAACTTTCTAGCAGTTTTGTCAATAAGATACTGCTTCTAGCAGTGTAACTTTATTCTTACATTAATATCCTAAATTTATCATAAGGTTATAAATTTCCTCCAGTCACCAAAATGTCCCATTAAGCTATTTAAGCTTCCAGAAACTACATTCTTTGTCGGTAGCCTGGGAAAAATATTTTTTGCCCTACATCCCTGAGTATTTTGTGATTAAATTCACCAAAGGTATCAAGTAGGTCAGTGATGAAAGCCAAAATGAGAGAAATCTGGTTTAGGATTTAGGTGGATGGAAAGGGGATGAGGCGTAACCATGGTGCAGAGCTCCTGCCCCACTGTCACTGCCATGTCCCAGGCAAAGCTGCTGAGAAGCTGCCTTCAGGAGTCTCCTCTTCAGTGCAGAGGAGAGAAATCTTGTGGCTTCAGGCAATGTGGTCTGGAGACAGGTTCTGGATGGTCAGACAAAGAGAAATACACGTTTGCCTCAGTGTTTTGCTTTATGCTCTGTGTTCTTTGAAGGGATAAAAATTCCTTGTTGAGCATTTTTGGTTCCTAACCAGATGCAGCAGTTAGTGATTATGTGTCATTGTTCCCTGGTGGTGGTTCTTACGGAAAGGAAAATCTTTCTGAAAAGTAACAGGCAGTAACAAACACGGGCTGCCAAAATGGTGAAAAAGCTTTAAGACAAGTCTCGGGTGTCCTCAGAGCTCTGTCTGGACCGTGATGGAGAGCTAAGGCACCTCTTGCTGCCTTGGAGCTCAACTCCACTGCAAAACGCTGCGTGGGGGGAGCATCCCATTGCACTTCCAGTGAGCAGCGCTTGCTGATCAAAAATGTTTCACTGACTGCACTGTTTTCACA
This sequence comes from Oxyura jamaicensis, assembly GCF_011077185.1. Taxonomy (NCBI): domain Eukaryota; kingdom Metazoa; phylum Chordata; class Aves; order Anseriformes; family Anatidae; genus Oxyura; species Oxyura jamaicensis. The sequence continues at coordinate 11,796,195 of NC_048905.1, read as the reverse complement.
TTATTTTAATGTAGCCTGTTCCTGGATACCATCTCCACATGTGCTGCGATCTGTATGCAAACCTGCCTCATACCGACTGGGGCTGTCCTGTGGGACAAGGCAGCAGCTCCTGGAGAGAGCCGCATCGCCCTCCTGCAACTTGTTTATTTTCTTTGAAAGGTTCCCGGGGAGCATAACCAGATGCCAGAGGCTTCTGCCAAACTTTGCAGACACCCAGTGGAGAATATATTGCTTTTAAATTTGCAGCATCAGGAGCTGTGCGAGCTGCTTGCTCTTGCTCATTTTGTCACACCGGAGGGAGTGGGCATCGCTTCTCACTTGCACAAGTGATGCTGAGAAACTGCACCCGGGAGTAGCTCACCTCTAAAATGCACATGGCCTGAGAGAAGCTTCCACAGTTTTTCATGATAAGGGAAATCCAGATCTGAGGCACTATTTATTTGAAATATTTCATTATTTAGATGATCTTGGTGCTTGTAATAAATGAATAAATCATCTAAGGCAAGGTTGCACACAGCAGATAAATAGGTATGCAGACTGAGTCACCTAATTTATTCCTGCTGATGTCCTGTTGGAAAGGACTAGAAAGAGGAAGAAATGCTAATAGCCCCAAATAAGGCATATTTCTGTAATGAAATGACACAGCTGTGCTCTCTAACAGCAAAAGCCTGATAGGAAAAAATCACTTTCCTGTGACTTTAAGACTCTCTGTTTCAAAAGGTGTTAGGAAAAGGCACCCTGCCTTTCTCTGTTGTAGTTTGCAATCAGAGCTGATGCCAGCTGTATATTTTTGCATGTCATTCTTGGCTATGTCACGTAACTGCCTGATTTTCACCCACATAATACTGTACTCCTTGACTTCTAAGAGAATCTCTTGGCATCTGGCACAAGTCCCCTCTGACTAAGTTAGCCCCCACTCGATAATAATTTGAAATTAAAAACACCCCACGCATGGGTTCTGGTTAGGAAGAAAAAAATGACATTTTGCCTTTATTTTCCTCAACAAGTAAACAGTAGGAAAATTGTCTCTGTGTTTTCCAGTTACTTCACAGCTCGACAAGTAGAAACTACCATAATGATAATTTTGGAAATTATGTCAGGAAGTGCCGTCTTGCAGGATGGTTCAGGGCTCGAGCTGCTGACTAGCAAGCTCCTCGTTCCCTTGCTGTGTAAGTTATTTTCATTCTTCTGAAGACTTTCATGAAAGCTCACTAAAAAGTTCTGAAGAAGACGGGGTATTAAGCGTAATGGATCTTCTGGAAAGGAGGCAGAGGAATGCAAAAACGGGAAAAAAAGGAGAGTATCTGAAATTAGAGTTGTTGGCATTTGAAAGTTGATAAAATTAATCTGTTGTTTTTCAGGAGAAGTATATATTTAGCTTCTTAGCTACAACACTGATGTAAGAAAGGGCTGGAGAGAAACCTTGGGAAGCTCCTCCTTTAACACCGCTTTCTCCTGTGGCGGTGGGTTGATCCCTAATGTTGTGCCTCAGTTTCCCCTGAAAGGATGCTGCCATGTGAGCATGCACACAGGTAACGTCTGCCAGGCGTGGATGTGAGGGCATGCATTAGCTGTGTTAGGTGGCTGTATGGTAGTTCTGATGCTAAATATTTAGAAGCAAGGAGTTTAGGGAGGAATAAATGATGACAACTAATTAAACTGCTGCTTGTCCTCTGATCCCTGTTTGAAATGAGTGGATGCATACCGCAGATCTGACCATGTTCTTTGCCCACCATTTACACTGGTGAGCAACCCTAACCATACCCATGCATTTTGCTCTATGAATAGTTATTTGCTGGCGTTTGTTCAAAAGCAATAGAAGCAATATACTTAGTTCTGCCTCCTTGGGAGTAGCGCTTTCAGTTCTTTCATTTCTTTACTGTCCCCAGAGCCTCCCTGCTAACAACAATGTCATATACGCACTGTAGATAAGTCTGGAAGACAGTTTAAATTATTTTTCAGTATATTCTGATAGTGGAAGAGCTAAATCATATATTTTTGTGTCAAATACAGCTATAAAAATTCTGTGGTGGTTCCATAGTAGCTTCTTAACAAGGGGACTATGGATTCCTCTTAACACAGTGATTTTGATTCTAAAGCACATTTCTTTTTACCTATCTGTTCAAATAAATTGAATTTATCCTCTATCCCGTCTCTCGCTAAAAGTATGAGATTTGATTAAAAAACAATAATCATTAAAGTAATCCCTGAAGTGACTCTATATCAGTATAGTTGGAATCACATTGTAGAAGTATATTTTATTTCATGTTCTCTGTTTATCATTTTGCCTGGCAACCTGTTTATTTTTGTTTGTTTGTTTGTATGCTATTGCACACTCTTGAGGTCTCAGTTCATCCCAGTTATCCAAAGGCATCTAGAAAATATGCCTAAGTCACCTTGGAGGAGCTCCCGAGCAGCTGGGAGGAGAAGCACTTCCAGGGAGCGATTTGGGTGCTAGGTGGGCTCGATTGCCTTTTTCTCTCCCCTGACTGCAGAGGCAGCCTGAGACGGGTATCTTCCTATTGCAGGGTCATTAGTGAACTGCCTTATGTTAACTGAATCTGGGCTCATAAATGATTACTTGAGTTGCATTGAAAATATTCCTGCACATCATGATTATCCTACCTTTGGAGGCAGATGTTGCTATAGCAGCAAGTATGTAATGCAGGTGCAGTGGCTTTTGAGAAGGTCAGTGCAACAGGAACCTCCTCCGTCCGTCCTCGTAGCCTGTAAATCAGTTTTGCTGAGATGGGGTTGTCAAATGTGCTGGTAGACGGGACTTGCAAGAAAGGCCATGGCCCTGCCCCGTCTGTCTGCACCAGGATTTGTATTGCTGGTAGCTTGAGTGCTGGTGTGGACCTTGAGCATTGTTTTGAAACCAGAGTGTGTTTGCATGAGCCTTATTTCTTTGAATAATCCTGGTATTATGCTCTAATTAGTGCCCTGAGTTGTTTTGGCACATTCACATCAGACAAAAATGACCCAATAATTGGCCTCATTTTCAAGAGCTAACCTCCAGAAACTCTGCTGGAGAGCTGTTACTTCCTTTTTCAAAGTCAAACCTTAATCTGCCTGCTTCATCGCTGGTTGGTGGGAATTGCTAAATACTGGGTTAGCTAGAAAATCTTACTCCAGAGTGTAAATACAAAACCCAACAGGAATCCATTAAAATAAAGAAAGGAGGAAAAAAAAATTAATAATTCCTCCTTCTCCCTGGATACTTCTTCCAACAATATAAAGATAAGTGAGTTCTTCAATTCAGCCTTGGTGTAACTTGAAGGAGTGATGCCACAGAGAATGTTTTGTCCAAGATCTTTATAGTTTTAAAAAGGATGTGTTGATTCTTTCCGTCATTTGGTGATTGACAGACTATTGTAGTTCAAGAGAATTAAACTGGAATGTATAAAAACTGATTCTGCAACCCCTTGAACTCTACAGTGAATTTACGTGCTGATTTTATTATAAAATTGCTGCATTATAAGAACAGTACTTGTTCCTGCGAGTATAAGTATCTTTTATTCCACTTCTGAGTGAGCACAAATTTCTGCAGGATGGGACTTTTCCCTTCTAATTAGCATAATTATGGTAATGAGCTGGACTAAAAAAGACAGAATTCAAGGGACACATTTGGAATATATGTTGATTATAAGATATTAAACCATGGTATTTATGTTTGAGCAAAAAAGCAGAAAAATACTCAAGAGAACGTGGCTCGTTTTATAATGGTTCAGTGCCAAAGTGCTCCATAACAGGGAGCTGGGAGGTATGAAAGGCAAATTTTGAACTCTTCCCTGCTATATCAATGGAAAGGGAAATTATTACCCTAGAGAGGAATTTTGCCTGTGATGGTTGTGTTGTAGTAACAATGTTGGGATTCATAAGTGTTTTCCCAAAAGGTCTGCTAATCCTTTTCCCTGCAAAAATGTTCTCTCAAATGGAGTGGCTTATTTCATACAAGTCCGGATTTTGTTTTGCCACACGTCATGATATTTTGAGTGAACTCACTAGGAGTTCCCTTTGAAAAGAAATACCTCCTGCCCAAAGTAGTTCCAGCAATATGCAATAAATCCGAGCTAAGCTTTCTTCAAGGACTGGTTGAATGATTTGTTTAGAAATTATTCCAGCACTGGAGTTGTTTCAAGGGATGGGATTTAGAGCCTTTGGTCAGCCATAACTTGTTCTTTCTGCTTAAGACTTCTTTCCTAACTCCCTCTAAAGTCAGTGCATAAGTTTCTTTTGCTTTAAAAGACAACTGCGTAGGGCTCTTAAAGTAATCATAATAAATAGCACTGCCTGTGGTGAGTACTTAGTTAAAGTGGAAGGAACTGAGAGAGGAGAAAGGTGCTCTGGGACCGTACACGTGGCAGCTGTCCCTAACGCCAGCATGACGTGCAGAGGTGTTGTATTGCCCGAGCACACATGCTCACATCTGTGAGCTGTCAGGTTGTATCATATTTTTCTCTGTGAACTGCTAGGGACAAGCAGATTACTGTGACACCAAGCTAGATGGATAGGTGGATACTGTCTTATTAATCACACGATGGATACCTGCCTTGTTAATTACAATCTGTGTCACTTATTCTGTTTCGGAGGAAGCTGGAGGGGTGACTTGAGAACAGGATGTCAGTGACAGCACCGCCAGCTGCTCCCTGCTGCCCTGTGTCCTCGTGCACACTATGGCACTTCTGTCTGTAAGGCCTGGGGGGAATGTCCTTGCTGCTGGCCCCATTTGCTTGGCAAGGAACGTGGTGTGAGCACCCAGCATTGGATGTGAAGCTTGTGAGGCTGCCAGGAGTAAATTCAAGATTTTCTGCATCATAGATCATTGCCATAATTGTGAGACGTCCTCCCATTTCTTGTGCTCTCCTTGCTACATACCCTCTTCTTTTCTTCTGCCTCTTACTCTGCAGTCATGCAGAGTAACTCACAAAAACCAGTTTCCATTGGAAGGGAAGGGCTCTGGTTTTTCTGTAGGCTTGGTTTGTGCTGAATTTTGCATTAGCTGTGATGGTCTGCAGGCAGTTTCCTCCTTTTGTACCCAATTCCTTGGTAAATTAGCAGCCATCTGACTTCTGTGGAGCTGTCACAAATTACTTTATGCTTGTGAAAGTAAGTATAAATGTTTCCATAGCTGCTACAACTTTAACAGCAGCTTCTGGGGGTCATTTTCCTGTGGATAACTCCCACACCTGGTCTTTGCTCATTCAGCTCCATGTCTCCCTGTGACCGATGGCTGCAGTGCCAGAAATTTTATAAAGGTGTCTTCTCACAGACTGTCACGAGCTTCTGGAGCGAGCCTTCTGTGAGCTAGCAGCTTGCTAGTCATGCAATTTATAATGATGTTTTAGTGCAGCAATTTGCAGCAAAGGTTTTAGCTGTGCTTCATCTGTCTCTCCCTCCATCCCCGGGGAGGACACCTGGACTGTCCCACATTGATGCGGGGCACCTGGGGTTACCTTTCTTCACCCACTGATGTCTCAGAGCAGCCGTCCTGAGCTGTGCTCATCACCTTTACAAGGAAGCACTGCCAGAAAGACACCTGACGGGGACACCTGCAGTCCATAAGGAGGCAGAACAGGGGGGTGAATCCCAGTTGCGGACATGAGACCTTGCAGTGCAACTCAAAGTATATCTGCACATACAGGGATGTAACCATAGCTGCTATGCAACACTGCATTGGTTTGTTTTTCTCTACTGCCCACACAAACCTGAGCCCATAGGTCTCAAAACAAGGCATTATGACAGAGGAAGGAGCTGTCATGCTCTCCTTACTTTGGACATTATGTTGCTCTGGACCGTGCTGTACAACCAGCCTTAAGTTTCCAGGCCTGAGGCTACTGAGGGGTGTCTAGTTTCTCTTGGCTTCCACAGCTAGAGACCAGGGTCTTGACCAAAAGGGCTAATTAAATAAAGAAAATGAGGAGAAGGAGGGAGGGTAAATGCTATCAGAGCAAGTAGGTGTTTGAGGCTGTGAAGAACTGACAGTGATGTGCATCTCTGCAGATCTTCCTTAAATCTGTGGAAACTAGAAACATTTAATATCTAGTCAGAGGTAGAAGAGCAGAGAAATCTTCCAGGTAAGAGAAATAAAAACAGGTCACTTGCATTTGCTGTTTTTTTTTTTTTTTTTTTTTTTTTTTTCTCCTGACTTTGGATGTATTGAGCTGTGTAATAAATTGCACATATCTGGAAGCGATGCAGAGCACAGCAATCAATAATACAAGCAATGATAATCAGGTGTTTCAGCCATCTGACATGAGCAGTCTCCAAAGATAATTCTCTCCCACAGGACATTACCAAACATAACTTCAGTTTATTCCCAGGAAAAGAAGCAAGTGCTTACCTGCCAATGCAGAGGCAAATCTTGTCAACAGTTTTGCTCCAGAAAGCTGAAAAATGGATGGAGGTGCAGGAAAATGCATGAGGGGACATGTTTTTTCACAAAGCAGCCCACAGCACTGACACGTGTTGGGGCTGGTGGTGGCCAGCAGACAACTGCTGCTCACAGTGTTTGCCTTCACCAATGTCCCTAGAAAATCCTCAGGGGAAAAAGAAAATCAATAAATGGCAAATTTGCCTTCTATGTTCAGAAATACCAGAGGAAGTGCAGAGCAGTGTGAGACTGAATTTATTGTTTGTAAAGAACAAAGCATCCTAGCGTGAAGGGCCACAGTGAACACATGCTATCACCACTTTGTTTCTTAACTAGGTTAAGCTATGGTGAGAGCCCAGCCTCATTTAATAAAGCTACCCATGGATGGCAGACACCACTGAAAACTTCCCCTGTTAAAATGTGAATGCAGCCCAGATCAGTGCAGTTTATGCAACTTCCAGGTATTTACCACATCTCTGGTTAGATGGGCTGTTTATTTATTTATTTTCTTATTGACTTATTTTCTTATTTTTCTTGTATTCTTATTAACTGAATTTCCCTGCTACTACTCATACAGTTATAAATAAGAAAGTATCCCACAGCTGTTAAAAGGGAAAAGAAGAAAAGCTAGACTTTGCCCATGGATATGGCCACAGGGTTGACTACAAGGCAGCAAGGAGCCTCAGCATTCAGGTAGCATCAGTACTGAGCTCTTCCTCCAACACCAGCTGTAATTGGTTGTTAAACTGAACTCCTTCTCAAGCTAATAAAAAACAGAAAGTCCTCTGTCATTCAGCAGCACCAAAATGACATTAATGTTATTCAGGATTTTACCATTGCTGTCCCATTTTAACACAGAGCAGTCAGTGATAGCATATAAATTTTTATGTCTGCCCATTACAAGGCATTGTATAAAAAGAGAGGTGGTTTAGGTGATAAAGTTGATGTGAAAGTTTTCACCATGCTCTTCCAAAAAAGCTGAATAATTCAGAGCAGGTGGTCATGGAAAGTTCCTGACTCTGTGCCTCTTGTTGTCCAGCAGTTAGCCTGGAATCTCCCACAAAGCTGGTTTGTGCCTGCACAATAAAGTCATTCATTCCCTGTTGAGGAGTCTACTAATAAAAAGGGGAGAAACCGAGATTGTCAGATGTCAGTGTACCAGATAATCAATACCACATTGTCTTTTCTTATTCACAAACAACATAATGGCTGATAAGGATATATACCAAAAAAAAAAAAAAAGTAATGGTATCTGTCTCTCTGGCCAGCTTTCTGCTACATTTTATAGGTCAAGGTCCATGAAATTTCATAGCACTAGTGCTATATATATTCACTGTAGCAGAGTATGACATTTAGTTCCTATTAAACTATGTACTTTAGGGAGGAAGAAGATGCTTTACCCAAAACAGCATGCAAGGTAGTCTTTCACACAAAGATTTCTTTCTAATGTTTCTGTATTTTGGTACCTTTATATAATTCTGCAAGCTGCAGATATATATATATATATTTCCTGATGGGAAATAATAAACGAATATGATTTAATAATGATTTTACTGTAAGAGATCAGGATTACTCATTCGCTTTTAGTCTCAAATTACAACCTTTGCGTGTTTTTTGCCCTACTGACCCAGAATGTCACTACAAAAAGCTGTCATCTTTATCACAAGAAACATGAGCAGTAGAGAGTTGATGATGGTAAGAATCAGTACTAAGCATTGCGTCCTGATCCCAAACCCCAGCAAAGTCAGGAGGTAGTGTCTGGTGAGTGGGGCTGGAGTGAGAATGTCAAAGAATGAGAAGAATAACGTGGGGAAACACCTTATTTTCTCCCACCCAATGGTTTTGTAAGAACACACGTTGGCTTGTATGATATAAATCAAATGTGTTCTTGATATTCTGGTTGTAGAACATTGTCCCATAGGCATATCAGTCTTTTGGAATGTATAGATGTGAGCTATGGCCCCTGTGAGTGTTTTTTATGTATTACAGTCCTGTGGGGTTACTTGGAAACAGAGGGTGAAGGAGAGAAAGGAAGAGAAAGACTCCGAAAAACGGAATACCAGATCTGCACCCCTATTCAGGATAGGCTGTAGTCGTGAGCCACTGAAATTGCGGGTTTGCCATAGCTTCAGTGGTGCCTTGACCAGTGCCTTTATCTATAGGTCCATGTTGCTGGTGGAGTATTGCCCCACGTCAACTCAGGAGTGAGCCCTGGAAATGGTCGGGATTACAAATCCCCAGAGATGGTTGTTCTTAGAGCTTTGTGTTGCATACACCTGCCCACCTGGCCTGCAACTTTTCTAATGAAACCAGGGAAGAACCTGCAATGTGAAAGCCCTCAGGGCATACTGAAATACCTATTTTGGGAAAGATTTTTTTTAATTATTTTTTTTTTTAGCAGTGCAAAAGATGTGAGGGTCTGCAGATAGCTGTAATAATTCCTGCTCACTCAAATCGCAAAGCATACCGCTATCAAAATTTAATCTTGGCTCTTTGGTGCATAATCATATTTCACTCATTTTCCTCCATACTTTTGCTTGAGATAAATGAACCCCCTTCTGTGCCACCACCAACCCAGAATTCATAAGCCAGTATTTTACACCTGGGAAGGGGAATATAGCAACTGGCATTTTATGACCCATCTCTTATTCCCCTCCCTTCAGCAATCAATAGGATTTTCAGCATATGTCTCTATTTAAAGTCCACTTAGAGCTTTCAATTCAAAATGATATGACAGCGGTCAGTTCATCAGCCAGCACTCCTGAGCCTGCCTTTGTTCATGAGACATCACGTTGTGGCAAAAGCAATCTTTGCTTGGCAGGGTACACCCTGGGAGCGATACTTCTTGCAACAGGGGAACCTCTGGCAAGTGACCAGCGTCACTGCTGAGACACGCTAGGGCTTTGATTTGTATCCCTGAAAATTCCCATCGTTTGGCAGTGGCTTATGCAAGTCTCTGGGTTAGTCATTCACCTCTAATGGGAGTGATTCCTCTTGCAGAGCTGGAGGGGCACACAGAGTGTGAGGAAGAGGAGGTAGATGGGCTTTAGTTTTTGCAGCTGGATTAGAAAGTATGCAAGATTCACAGACCAGCCTCAGAGCTCTCTACAACCTCCTGAGGAGGGGAAGGTGCTGGTCTCTTCTCCCTGGGAACCAAGGACAGGATGCACAGGAACAGAAAAAGCTGCACCAGGGGAAGTTACACTGGGCATTAGGAAAAACTCCTTCACTGTGAGAGTGGTCAAACACTGGAACAGGCTTCCTAGCAAGGTGCTTGGTGCCCCATGCCTCACAGCGTTAAAGTGGCATTTGGATTATGCCCTTAATAATATGCTTTAACTTTTGGTTAGCCCTGGCAGTTGGACTTCAGATCCTTGTAGGTCCCTTCCAACTGAACTGTTCTATTCCTTGCATTAGATTTGGTTTTGATTATATTTGTTTTTGCAATTCACCCCACACATCATGTTTCTTAAACACACACGTACCCCTTTCTAAACAATTATAGCCTAAATGAATCTAAGTCCCACATCTTATTAAAAGTTGTGACTTTCTCTCACAAGCTAAAGGTGAAATATTTTTAGTTTGGCCCGATTCTGCTCTCTGCTAATGGATCCGTATACCTGTCTTATTGCATAAAAACTGTAAGAAAAGCTCATATGCAATTTTGACATATATTTTGTTTGCTATTATGGTTTGTCAGATGTTTCATTACATCGTGGACGTACATAACTAAACAATTTCTAAAGAAAATGGACTATTTGCAGTCATCTGCTGGAGGCCTGCAGCCAATACTTCACGTCATTTGTCAAGAAGATTTCTCCCACTGAAGCACAGGGAGCAGCAGGGACTGGGGGAGCTTGGCACTGTGCGGAGCTGGGGAGTGCTGATAGCTCCTCAAATGAGGAGAGAGATGCACGTTACATCTGTCACTTAATGCCCGATCGATGGAACTTTGCAATGGTTATTCGAAAGGCAGGAGACCCCGATATTCAGACATAGAGGTTCAGGTTGCTGGGATACTCTGAGGCTGTGCAAAAAGCAGAGGGAAAGCTAAAATCCTAACCTGATCATCTCAGGAAAGAAAAGTCAGAATTTAGCCCAAGCCAAGAGAGCAATCCATTAGAAAAATATTCCTGTTGTGTAGTTACTTTTCCCAGAGCACGTATTTGCAGAAATGTATATTTTGATCGAGCTGCGTAGTGTCTTTACAGCATTGAAAGCACAAGAAAGCCTGCGAGACTTAAAACTAATCAACAGTTTTCCACATCTTTTTGTCATAAGCCCTAAGGACATCACACCAAAGAGTCCGTGTTTTGCAGAGATTTCCCCAAACACTGGGGGTCAGATTCTATACCACGTTTTATTGCAGTACTCTTACATAGCCCAAATTTACTTTGTCGGTTCAGTGGAATTAATCACATATTTTCCATATGGAGTTCAGTAAAATTAATCACATATTCTTTGTATGGATCTGTCATGAATGAGAAGGTATATTAATATACGGGCACACGGTTAATATTCCAGTGAATAGTTTCCTGTTAATGCAGAGCATCACTGCATCTCTTTGAGTAGAGATGACTAGCTTAAAAGAACATCTTTCATCTGTGTAAATGGTTTACTGGGGGGCATTGCAGACTGCTCTGAATGGATTTTTATTATTATTTTTTTTCACAGAAACAGAGCTAAAAGGATAACACAAGTAATTGCATTCTCTAGTGCCTCCCAGTGCTTTACATGTTCTCCTCTGTAGGAAAAAGAAATCTTTCATTTATTGTCAGCCTGATAAATTTAGTAATTGTAACTAATGGGGTTGTTTCTTTTTGTATGTGTTTTAGGATGGAATGGGCAACCTGAGAATCACGGATAAGGGTCTAAAGCTGGAAGGAGATTCAGAATTCTTGAAACCTCTCTACGCCAAAGAAATCCGGTCAAGACCAGTAAGTTGTCGGGAAAAGAATAATCACGTTTCTGTTGTCCTAACTGTAAGAAACGTTGAAGTGGCAGGGTGACACAGTTACCGGATAAATTACTTTGGCTGTTCTATACAAATGTAATTTGGGGAGAGAGACAGTGGGTGTCCCTTGAGTACTTCATCAAGATACAATATCCTCTGGGCAGTTGCAAGATTGATATATGTGGGTTTAGTTTGTGTAAGTCACAGTTAAAATTCTCCCAGGACCACTGAGATTTCACATTGTCATTTGGTCTCCCTTTAAGATAAATCATAAGCAGTGCTCAACTGAAAGACCTAATATGTCTGAGGTACAGGGATAGCACAGTTGTGAAATCCAGATTGTGTTTGAAGTTAGTCCTTTTCTGCAAAGAGCTGATGCCTTGGCAGAAGGGCCTGATCTGTTAGCTGTCACAATAAACCCATACTATGTGCCCAGTCCTATTTCACGTTGTGTCTTAAAATTATGTGCAGTTAAAATTCAACACTGCTCAGTGAGACTGCTTGACAAAAGTGGCAAGGATGTTAACAACTGAAAATGAGAAAGAACCCAAGTGTGATTGAAATAGCATTTTTGTGGTAGCGTTTCAGACTGTCAGTGCCTTTTGTTCTTTCTAATGCAATCCCGTTTGTCCTGAGCAGCTGTAACGTAACTGAAAAGATTACATATGGTTTCCAGGATCCTCCTAAGAAAATGTCATTTATCTTGTTTCCTGATCTGAAGTGTTAATTTGAGTCAGATACCAACCTTCCATTTTGATAACAATGGCAGGTGGCTAATTAAATAGTTAACATCCTTTTATCTCAGGATTTCAGTGGTCTTGTAGAAATTGGAACTTGTAGAATAATCAACATAACATCCAATACAATATCCTATTTAATTATTGAAGGTTGTAACCTCTCTAAGATGGCTAGGAATTGATTTTAACAAACATAATAATTTTAGGAAGAAAAGTTAATGAGAAAACGTTCATATCTATAAATGTTTTCATCTCCAAATTAAAAGAGAACTATAAAACCTTATGTGTCATACACTTTTTAATGTAAAGTGTGTGGAAAAGGTGCAGCACTCAATTTGATAAATAGACTGAAGAATTGCTATTTACATTTCTTTTTCTTCAGTTAGATGGCTAAAAATAATATTTGATTACCGAGAGAACTAAGAACCCCTTCTTGCTAGTGGGAATTTACTGTTTACATACCATTGTACTGATTTACATTTTAATAAGGTGGGGGGACAAAAGGTGTTTCCTTCTTGAAGTTATAAAACTACTTTCCTCACCATTGATAGTTTAATGAATGCAAGGAAAAACAACTATAAGTTTAAGGGCTCCATGTGCTCCTTGCTTTATCCATCCTCCAGGATTAGTCTTATTTTTGCTGTTGCCCTGATAAGGGTCTTGTTGCAAGCCAGAAAACACTGATCTACATTCTAGTGAGTTGGAGGCTCTCTGCTGACTTCAGTAGATGTATCCTGGACGCTATATTAACTATTTGGCTGCATAAACCATGTGTGTAGTTTTTGTGACTTCTTAAACTGGAATAACCTGTGCTGGCGTTCAGGTTGCCCACAACAATTCTGGAATTATTAATGGACTGGGAGCAACAGGGACAATCCTATCAGTTTCAGTCAAATTATGCTTCCTTGTGCCGTGTGTGAATTTGGCCTCTAGTAAGCAAATCAAAGGGTTGCATTCCAAGGATGATACTTAAAGTCTCTTTAAAAATATTATTAAATAACCAAAGCTAGATTGGTTTAAAGCACAGTAGTATGACCGAGAATTCTCTTGGAGGGAAGCATAGAAGGAGCTCCTGGTCTTGATGAGTATTGCTAAAATAAAGTGCCAAACTCATCACTCACTAGTGCTGATGAATATCCAGAGCAATACCATAGTAATCTTCTCTGGGTTTTCAGAAATGCATAATATGGCTTTAAATGTGCACAGTGTAACAGAAATAATATGACAAATCATAGTAAAAAATATCCAGGAGATAAGCTGACATATAGTATTTTTCTTATGCTTAATTAAACAAACTAAGAGTTATTTAAAGCTCAGAAGTCTTTCAAGGACTGGTTATTTACAGTAGATTTTCAGGGGGAAAAAAATGCAACTTTGGTATTGTTCTGTGTTGTAAATGAAGGGGCTCGGTGAGCTCCGTGGCATTGGTGGAAATGGCAGGGAATGAATTGTGTTTTGCCATTCCATGACCTCCATGGGGTGTTTTTTCTGTTTTTTCTAATGAGCTCTAATTGATGCAAGCCTGAATTTGTCACAGGTTCCTCTTCTCCTCTTCTATATCACTAAGTCCCAGGAAAGTGGTAATTAATATACACACAGACTTGCTTTTCTGGGAGCCATATCTTCAGGTTTAAAGATAGTTTGGATTTCCACATCAATTGGTTCTGTTTTTCAAACTAATTCAGCAGGAAGGGAAGACCAAAGCGTAGACAGGAGGAAAAGCCCCTCAGGTATCATCCCGAGAGACTGTGGCTGTGCTGGAACCTCTGAGTTTCTGTGATTTGTGCCTTAAAGAGCTGTAGCAGGTACCATCCCCTTTATCACCTTCTGGAGTGAGTGGTTGCTTTCAGCTGCTCTCCTTTTGGAAGGACAACTCATTGCAACTGAAATTACATCTGGGAAGAACAAATCTGTGGTACTGTGGCATGCAATTTATGATACCAATAAAGGTATCTTTTTGGCCTTCTCTTAAAAAATATGAGCAGAAGGATTGTGCCAAATTGGTCTTATGCTGGAGATGTGGGCTTTAATTCCCAGGCTTGAACTGGCTGCTAAAAGCTACTTCCAGCCAGTTTACTTCTGCATCACCACTGCCTCTTGTCCCAGCAATGACCCACCAGGCTCACTCACCTTTTCCCTCACCCATTCAAGAATGACCCCAAATACCTCTCTCTTAGGAAAAAACAGGAACAGAGGCTCTTGTTATTTTGAGTCCTGGCTCAGTAACACGTGGTCTGTAGTGCCTCCTGGATTAGGATCCTATTTGTAAACATGAGAGCTTGCAAATAAACATAGCCTTGTTATCACACAAGCCTGAAGTTTATCTGGAGAGTAATGAATAGTAACCGGTAGTAGCAGTATTTGCACCCTTGTAGTCTTGTTTTAAAGAAACAAGATAGATGCATTCACTTTTCCAGGAGTGATCAGAGCATCTTAAACTCCCAGCTGAACATATTGTACAGTAAACAGTATTTTCCATGCCACTTGCACGGAACATGAGCATCTTGCTGCCTTTAATTAGGAAGTTAACTGGACCATGAAGTATTGCCTGTGTAAATAAAAGTGATTTGTACTTAGTCAAGAAGGTGCATTAGGAATCCTCACATTTCTTTACTTGCACATAAATTATGGAGATTATTAAAAATTGGAAGGGTCATCTATAAACCCATCTGTAGCTCAGCTGCACTGTCACTCTCAAAATGTAGCTGTCTTTCTAACTGTTGTAATTTATTGTGGACTATCGTGTGAACCATCTGCTCGCTTGTAAATCAAACAAACTTTGACTGAAAGTTGCACATACCAGCACAAATTGTTAATTTTATGTGCTGGAAAGCCATAGAAACAGTTTTGTGGTCTGTAGTCTTCACTGATTTAATTTGAATTGAAATTTTAAAAGGGAAATTTTCCTGCTTCTGTCAACAATAGCTGCTAACTAGTAGGTTCCTTGAAACTTACTATAAGCAGATTTAGCTTTCTTTGGTGCAATTCTTTGCAATGCTTTGAAGCTTGCCACTTCCAGGACTGTAAGTAACTTAAAAGGGGCAAGGCAGCAGGCTAGGTGTATTTTCCATTCCAGTAACAATAGACATATGCTGAGATTATACAGGAAAATCAAGTGAATTACTTCTCTCAGTAACTGTGTGACAACCAATAAGATGATAATCTCAACTTTAGGAAACAGAGAAAGATGTTGCTTTGACAGGATTAGGATGTTTTTGCCCTCTCAGTGTTCATTTCAAGTGCAAAGACAGAAAAAAGAAACCTCGGTTTGCAAATGTTTACACCCAGGCTTAAATTTTCTTAGCCTGTATCCTTTTAAAGACATGATCAGTCTCAAGCATTGATTTGTCTGATCACGATCTGCAGAATAAAGCTTGACTGGGGTCCTGCCCTTACTGTATTTTCCCAGTTTCATGTTGAAGTTCTGCTTCCTGTCAATTGGAAGGGAAAAAAAAAAAAAAAAAAAAAAAAAAAAAAATTGAAAAGCAAAATCCCATACATTAAAGAAAAAAAAAAAATGGGGCAAAGTAGCAAAGTAAAGTGTCTTTTTATATTTCCCTTTTTTTCAGTAATGCCAGAGGTCCCAGTCCTGCTCACTGTGGTAAGCACCTTGGGAGCAGGCAATGAGAGTGCCACCGAGAACCACATGCTTTAAGTTGAAGCAAACCCGGTCTCATTTGAAGCTAAATGAAATGTCTAGTAACTGCCATGGAAAAAGGTCTGGGCCTGTCGTAACAGTTGGCTGTGATCCTGCAAGGGCATCTGTTTGGCCTAAAGAATTCACAGTTGTGAATTAGGGCTGATAACTGCTATTCCCTTTACTGGTGTTTAGTAAGTTCTCATCAGCATAAAAGCTAGACTAGTGAGTGCATAAAATATGCTTGTCTGTACTTTTCATTTTCCCCAGCCAGTATTTGAATGATAGAAATTTTAAATGAAACTTTTAAGACTGATAAATAATTATTTTGCCAATGTACTTGTCTCACTATGTTCAGATCTGGAAGAAGAGTGGTGTAGTTTTAAAGCACAGAAGCAATTCTGTAATGCAGGTATTCTTTTGTATTACTTACTCGGCAGGTCTACCTGCCCCAAAGCTAAAAATACTTACTGAAAAACAATAAACCATGTATTTGGATTGCAAAATGACATGTGCCCTCTGTGGGGGCATACCTGCCTCACAGCCATAAATACATATTTATAAACAGTATAGCATACTAATTGGGATTAAAAAGCAACATTTACGCATGAGGTAAGGCAATGCAAATGGCAAGATAATTGCAACTTTGCAAGACATTCAAACTGTGTGGTAGAAATCAAGCTTTCAGTAAAGGCTCAGATAGATAACATGAAAGAAGGCTGCTTTTTTGAGAAAGGGGATGGAATAATGCCTTTTTTTCCCCCCCTTGTCAGAGTTTACAGAGCAATAAAAGGATATTGAATTAGTTTCTGATGATTTGGTCTAGCGGAGTGCTTAAGGATTTCAGCACGCTCGCTGCAACCATGGCTGGGTGGAAATGAAGTTTGTCTCACCATGCTGCTGTCACTTAGCAGTCCCCGTGCACTCCCACCCCCTCGTTGGCATTACTCCTGTCAGCGTTTAGCTATTCCCTCAGTGACCAGTTCTTCAGAGAAGGGAAGAATCTTCTCTTATGCACATTGTGATATGAGTGAGCCTGGCAGCTCTCAGAGGTGTTGGTCCCCCAGCATTTGCCTCTGGGGCCGTTCAGCTGCTGCTGTGACTCCAGGGATGAAGGCAGTCTCAGGTAGGCAAAACTCACGCTATCCAAGGTCAACTTCTGAAGCACGATACTTCCTTTAATTATATGTTCAAAGCTTTCTGCTTCTCTGAGTTGATTTTTGGCAGAAGATCTTAAAACAGTGTTTAAAAGCCCTAGAATTTTTTTAAAAAAGAACAATTTTGCTAGAGATGGCACAGCTAACGAAAGGAAGTGTCTGCAGCCCTGCCTGGCCACCTCATGTTCTCCCTGTAGGGATTGTTAAGCATCCGCTGTGGCACCTCTCCAAACACCTTGTCATTAGAATGTGTGCCAGCGTGAATTTGGTATAAAAGTCTCTCTCTGTGTGGTCAGTCTAAGTCTTTCTTGCCCATTAGCTGTGAACAGAGAGAAGGGAGCATATTTAGGGGCAAAACAGTAAAAATGAACAGAAGTGGATGAGCAATTTAGTAAAGGCATCATTTTGGTAGAAGCATGATGCACAGGTACCATTGCCATCCAAAGCACATTCAAGTCTCTGTGTAGCAGTAGGCTGTAAACATCCACTAGGATTTATAAAAATGATATGTTCTCCTCTTAATAAATTTAATTCTCAAGCAATAAAATCCAGAGATCCTCCTTCAGACTGAACTTTGGTTTTCCTGGAGCCCTGGGGGCAGTTAGTGGCTCTGTGATGTTTCCAGTGTGCTAAAAAGGTGGAAGTTTAAACAAATTTTACAGCAGCTGTGAAAACATTTCCCTCTAGCTTCATAGTAAGACTGGCCAGAAGTTTCCCAACTTTGAATTTTGAAGGAAATTTTGTAGGATAGCTGAAGGGGTACTTCCAATCACACCAGAATTAAATCTTGCTTTGCGTATTCCCTGTGGTTTCTCTAATGAGCTGGTGTTATGTGCTGCACACTGAGAGCACAACAGGCAGCTGAAGTATCTCGCCAGCTGCAAAATGTGTTTGAGTATCCCAAAAAAAGAGAGAGGGGGGAACCTCTGAAGTGAAGAAACTTTTTGAAGTGACTCTACAACTTATATTTCAAAGCAAAAATCTCGTGGAGGCTGCCCATGGCATTTTGAAAAGGATTCCATTAAATGTTGCTAACATGTCATAAGCTCTTTTAAATGGAAGGGTAATGGCTCATAACATTTGTAAGCATTTTAATTTCATGCAATATGAGCAGCGTAATCAACACCTATTAAAGTCAATCAGCTGTGCCAAGTGGGCTACCTACCTCAGCTTTTGTCTATATTTTTCATCATGGGCATACCTCTAAGCTAGCTCTGGGAACAGTACGTTTGTACTTTCTTACCCTAATCAGTGGAGATTTTGCGTCCAGAAAACCCAGTATGGTCCTTGTAGAAGTATCTGAACCCATAAGCTGAATAAGCACTTCTACTTGGTGGCTTTTGTCTTCTAGGTTGGGAGTTTGGACCACGGATTTGATGCAGGCTAGTTACTGCCCCAAAGCCAAACAAGAAGGAGAGAATTTCCCAAATGATCTCTGTTTGGTTGACTTTTTCCCTTTGACAGGTGAAATTTCTCTGCTTGAGTTGCTTGTGTGAAGAGAGAGGAGCTGTTCAGATCATGTTTGTTTTGCTGCTCTGATCTGATTCCCTTCTCCTATTCATTTTCAACATTTGCAGCTGGACTCTGCGGTCATAAAAACAAGTGATGTGCACCACAGCTCACAGTGAGCTGCTGTGCTAAGGATGGGTGCTCTGTGGTTTCTAAGCTTTCCCATTGCATTTTTACCATGATCCCCAAAATTGCTTACATTTCAGCTATGAAGAGGATGACCGCGGGGCTGAGTTGTGTGGTAGGGCTGTATTTCCACCGATATGTTGCAAATCAGCTAATGGGTTTTTAGCTGAGTCGTGGGCCTTGAGACGGGAGTGCAGGCACTAGAACCTAAAAGGGAATAAATATTTGATTTAGTTTATTCCCCCAAAAGGAAAAAGAAAATACATGGTATTATTGATTTTAAAGTTGAAAGAAAAAATGGCTGAGCTGAATGAATTTGGCAGGCAGTTTCTTGTTGTCCTCAAACATGCACAACAGTTCTAGTGTCTGTTAGTTCAGCTTAGGTTTGGCATCTCAAATTTGCATGCTACCTATATGAATGAACTGTAAAGCTGCTGTGAAGCTCCCTTTTCTTAATTAGCCATTTATTGTGGCCTGTCATTATTCCTGTAGGCACGTATACCTCTAGCTGCTGTACTTCATCCTTAGTTTTCTACGTTTACTCTTATGCTTCAAAAATGGGGGGAAAAAAGCACCAGGGGTTTAGTGGGAGTTTTATGAGTGTGGGATGCACCAGTCTCATCTACCAATGATGGGTTGTCTGTTGCTTACTTTTATTGCCAGACAGGCATTACTGTTAAAAGGGAAGCAATGCTTCTCTTGTTGACTACAACTGACCTGAACCAACGTTTGGGATTGAATGCATTTGTGGGTAGTCTTGAATTTTCAGTCAGAAACTTGATCCAACTTTTGTCTTAACAAGCTGTAGACTCAGAAAGAAGTAAGCCTTACAAAGCACCTGAAACTGCTCGGGGAAAAACGTGCCGTTGTGTACTGCTGCATTTCTCCCTCTCCAGGGCAAAGGCCTTGCGTATAAGGATTTACTATGTCTAGACAGCACTGCTGACAATCAGGATCCTGGCTGCTTTGGAAACGCTGAAGTATATAAACAACTTCTTAATACCAAAAATCAAAAAGGAATAAAACCTTGTACAGTGTGGATAGAGACAAAAGGACTAAGGAAGCGCTAAAAGACAAATAGTGAGAGCCAATTATAAAGAAACAGAATGTTTTTTTCTGATGTTTCCAGGAAGTCTCAATAGCAGAGCTTCGTGTCCTCTTACCACAGCACAGCAAACACTTCTGCAACTCTTCTGCTGATCAAAACTATTTCAGAAGCAAAGTTATGTATTTTTTAAGGCAAGTGTTACTTGACAAGACGAGCTGTGCTGTCATTAGCAAGTGCAGGCACACACCACTGGTTTTATAGACGGTTCAGTTTAGCTGCTCTTTGATTTGCAACAGGAAAGGAAAATCAGAGCTTCCAGGTTTCATTTACAAGCTGCTTTGCCAGTAATAAGAGTTTCTCTGATTGTTCTGCTTCTAAATGACAGATGTTAGATTTGGAGAAAGAAGAACACAGGGCAAAACAAGAACAACTCTGAATTTGCTCCTATTCTTTTAGGGCAAATTGGCTGAGGCTCTTGGGAAAACTGACTTGCTTCTTTTGAAAGTAAAAGTGAGATTTCTTTGGCTGTTAACAACTCCCTGGCTGGAACATCTCTATTTTTGATCTCTATTTGTCTGAGGCTGTGCCTGGCTGTCTGCTCCCATGTGCAGCAGTGTCTTTCAGGAAGGGATGGTCCCTTGCCGACGTTAGTGACACAGTGTTGGAATGCAGCATGCTGCTGTACATGCGTGATAAAAATGGCTGTTAGTCTAGTCTAAGAGATGGGTGTGCTGGTCTGAATCATTGATTTAGTCTTCGGTCCAACCAGATATTTAATTATGTGCATAATTTACAGATACGAGTTACTTCACTGATGCTGGTAAGGCTATTCACATACATAAAGTTAACCACATTCACACACAGAAAGTTAACCATTTTGTTCTTTCCTGGATTATGCCCTATAATTTCTATGTACACTGCATGAAAGTGGCAGTGTAAAGCCACTGGCAGGAGTCCTTCATGTTGGTCTCTGTGCAAACACAAAGACAGGCCTTTCCAAAGGGTTTTATGGTGTCAATAAATAGAGAGTGGGACAGAAGATAGGGATCATGATGAGTCAAGTGGCTTGCTCGTTTGCTCCTACAGGAGCTGAGAAGTTGTGTGAGGAGTCCTGTGTCCATCTGTGTGTTCATTTTAATAGATCACGTGCCCCAGGTGTAAAAGAGTGTGATGATAGAGCTGCCAGATATTTTCAAATAAAACCTGACATGGTAAAAAGAATAAAATAAATCCTTATGGATGATGGAAAGCAGTTTTCAATATTATACCCTTTTTTCTCATTTTTCTTATTTTTTTGGCTGCAGGCTTTCAGCACAAAGAGCCACATGTCCAATGATTTTCTCTTGATTCGCTGTAATTCTGAGGCAAGTCTGGTTACCTTTTTTTTTTTCTAGCTTAGTCTTAAAAGGTGGAATAACTTTTTGTGGCAGGTCACGCAAAGCAGTAACAGGTAGTTTGCTCCTCATTTCTCTCTGAAGGGGAATAACCTATGAAACAGGAAGAAAATGCAAGGTGTTTCAGCTCACAGCATTTCTTCCTTGTTTGTCCATGAGGACTCAATCCTTGTTTGCCATCCTTATGTGGAATCGCAGGAGATTCCTCTCTTTCAAACCTTGAGTTTTCGCTGGGCAGGAGTGGAGCAAAAGTGTCTTTTTGCTCTCTGGCTTTTGTCCTCTCACCATTAAGTTTCCCTGGGTAGCATCAGTTGAACTACATTGCTGTCATGCAACTTCCCCCAGAAACATGCCTTCTTAGGATGTTTGTAAGCAAAAGGGGTTAGTGGAGTGCTTGAAATGCATTCCAGGGCCTTGGGAGGCCTGAATTCAGTTCCCTTATAAATTGATTACCCTGTGGCATCAGCCATGGTGTTTCTAAAACCAGCTTCCCTTCTTCAGGATATAATTCCCAGCCCTTTCCTGTCTTGCTGGGATGTGATGAAAGACTGGAGAGGCTGCAAGAATGGAGGCAGGTATGGGCAGTGAGAGGGCAGGAGATGTTATGTAGGAGTTACAGAAGACGAAGAACCACAGAGAGCCTTGGGTAATGCAGCTTTGCATTTCTTTCCCTACTGAAACTATGAGAACAGGTGAAGAGAGTGCTAACAAGGAGAGCTGGGCAGTTGTAGAAGGGAGCCAATGGAACAAAGCAGCTTTCCCCTTTGACATGCTGACTATCGTATGGGATGCTGCCATGGAAACTACAGTAATTTGAGGACATCTTCCTTTGGAAAGTTCTTCATTATGGTCTAGAAGGGAAGGTTCTGTTTAAGGTTTATTCCAAATGATTCAATGCTAACATTTTAAATCTCTGTTGTGAAAATGAAGAGTAAATGCACGCCAAGATTTGCATGGCGTCTTAGTCACAATATCGGACAGTGCTGTATTCTTAATTTGTAGTCTGAAACTGTGCAAAGAAAGTGGATTTTATGACCCAGGCTTTTTTATTTTTCTTTCCAGCTACAGCTTGATATTGCTCTTCTAGTTCTTTTTCTCCTTGAGCAAAACAATACACCATTTCATTGTCTCTCTCTTTATTTAGACAAGGAATGGATTTGTCATGGGGCATTTAATGAATAAAAGCGGTTAATATCTGAGTTCTGTTTCTGTTAAGAAACCAAGAGCAGCTGCAAAAAAGTGCCCATGGCACCATGAATGGGTGGTGACTGATTTAGAGAGAAACATGCTGTTCACTGAATCGTCCGTATCACTCTTCATGGTGCCTGGAAAGTCGTCTTTTCCAAGTACTGTTAGAAGCTGAACCTTCCTCTTGGATGAGATCTGACAGGACTGCAGCCCAAGGCAGTATAGCTGAAGAGTAAGATGTGTTTTTTTCCAATGAGAAGCTTTGTAAGACATCAATATTTAAAAGCAGAGAAATAAATAAAGTTACAGATGATCGGGTTGATTGAAGGGAGAAGAGAGGTTGTTTGTCTGACAGAACAAGCGTACCTCTCCGGTGAGGCTTGCAGTTCTTTAGCCAAAAGCTGTTGTCTTTCATTTGATGAGGTTGGTGTTGAAGAGTGTGAACAACTCATTGTTTTTCTTAAAATCATTATTTTTCGAGGCATACTTTGCAGGTTAGAAGCACTAAGTGGATGTAGCTGTTCATCACCTTAGAGCAATTGATATCTTCCTTTAAGCAGATACACTGATGTGAATTCACCTCTGTGTACAACGCGCAGGGAATGGCCAAATAATCCATAACCCAAATGCACACTAATTGCTGTAAAAGTTCTAGAGGAAGTGATCAACCCAAGCTGGTTTAGTGGCTTGGTTTCCAGAGAGCTGTGCCTGTAATTCAGTGGGTTGATGGGGTGAACCTGAACACATTTCCTCTGATGCTTCCTATAGTGTAGTGTTCAAAGCCGATCCCCTCCATGTTCTTACAGAACATTATTTAAATAAAATAAAGGCCATGTGGAGCAATGGCATGTATGTTGTCAATGCTGCTGGCTTGAGGAGCACCTTTTAATTCATGTTTACTGTCGCTTCAAACCAAACTACTGTATCGGTATTGCTACTACATCCTTGAAATCCCCAGCTACTACTGTAAACTGACATTCACTATATATGTTTCTCAAGATCCCAGCTGTTATTTATAAATTATGAACCTTGATGCTGTACACAGCTGGGAGAGCAGCAGGCTTTCTGTTTCTCTCTGCAACATTATCTATTATGCAACAGACTGGGAAATGTAGCTTAGCTCAAGCAGGGGAAAGAGGAGCACGCAGACAGGACCCTTCCTGCACCCAGTCCTGGTGGGAGCCACTGATTGAATGGATGTCCACTGATCAGTTCTGCTCCTCCAGAGTTTTGAAAGGACTTCAGGAATAAAAACACTGGGAGGCAAATGTCTCCTATTTGGAAGTGGTGACAACCAGACAGGCTCAGCCACCCTGCGGATCGCCCAAAGAGTAATCCTGGGTCCTTGGCTTTTATATGTCTCCCTGTGCTCTGTTTTACCTTCACACATCCTAATCTCTCTGGCTGCTTTTGCCACTACTCACCATTTCCCCAAACAACATTCCTGTTTTCTTCCAGGCATGGTAAAAGCATCTGCTGCTCTTTCTGTGAGCCTGACAGCTATTGAATTAACACTGCCTGGGCCCCCAGTGGTGTTGGTTAGGGATGTATTTTTGCTCATTGGCAATGCTCTGCATTTCTCTGCTCTCTTAGCCCTGAAGTAGATACCCAAGAGTGCCTGTTGAATGGCAGCTGCAGGATGCAGTCAAATCTCAGCACAGAGCACCCTATTACTGCTTGTGCAGTTGTCCCACTGGTCAGACATTTGCTGTCATGTTATCTCTGCAGGTGCATGTGTTCTGGGTAGCAATGTCCAGCAGGACTTAGCATCTGTCCTCCAAATCAATTCAATTTCATGGTCACACGCATAGCTGCATCTGCCTTTTTATCTCTTCAAGTGTAGTACTGCCTTGCCTGTTCAACATTCTGCCTCTCCTGGGGTGTGGGTTTTGCAGTTCTTCCTCTCCAAGACGGTTCCTGTCTGACACTAACTCACACGTAGACTGTTACGACACTGCAGGTCAGGATTTGGCACTCTGTGTTTGTTCCTGTGGGGAAGGCTCTGTCTAGTCGTGTAGACTGACAGAACATCCTTCTTAAAGCAAAGTATCGATCATTTCAGCAGAAGAAAAAAAGTGGTTAAGTAAAAGGAATTCAAAGCCAATCTGTGCAAATGTCTCTGTGACCCAATAACCCTTTATCATAATTAAAACAGATGAAAATACTTTTGTATCGGAGGCATAGATATGGGTCCAGCCTTTCTTTATGTCCTGTTTTCCCAAATATGCCCCTACAGAGTTAACTCAGCATATTTCTACAATAAATATTCCCACAAGGCCAAAATATGTTTTTCATCAATCATTTTATAGCTGCTTCAAACCTACCACATCAGTGTATGTGCTTGCAGCAGCTTCAGAGGAAAAATAAAGGAAAGAAAAAGAGAAAAAACACAAATAAACAAGAATTTGAATATGAAAGCAAGAACTTGAATAGGAAACCTGAACAGAAAACATTTTCTATCACCAAGAATGGTCAGATGATCTTTCTTTGTGTCTTGTAAACTGGCAAGTCTCCAATGAATAAGTAATTGTAGTTCCAGGAATCGAGATTATTGCTCCCGTGAAGCTATTGAAAAGGAAAGCACGCTGAGCCCTTCAAACACGTTTCCTAATGTACAGACAAACGTTTGCCTGTGGCTCATGGCAAACCTGAAGGACAGGTCTCATAATGAAGAGCCTTACAATTGTAACAGATGCCGAGGAACAGAAATGCTTGGATTGCAGGAACATGTCCGGGCCGAACCTTGTCACTTCACCCTCCAGATGCATTGGAGAGAACTCCGGTGGGTAATCACAGAAGTGAGGATGGCCTTCTGCGTCCCGCCTTCCAGCCGTAACCGTGCTGTAATATAGTTGGTTTTGCAGTGTAATTGCTTTCTCTGCGGGGCTTCTTCCTATTGATTCTGCTTGTGTGGATTTAAATTGTTTGCAGGTTGGAACTAGACTCAAGTTGGTCTGCATCTCTGCTTTTCTATGTGAGGCAGCACACGTGACACTTCTATCTAAGCGACTTTAATGATGTCTAGATAGCATCACTCCCCAGCCTGCACGCATGTATTTGATTTGAGGAGAAAGGCTGGATCAGATAAGTTCAGAACATCAATAAATACGTGTATTTTGTTTGGTGACACTTGTTCAATTTGAATCTTTTTCCCAGGAAGCAGCTTGTGTTGTGTCATTTTTTCAGCACGCTGTGTAAATGCTCTGCATCTGCAACTGTCGACTATGGTGCCATCCCATAGCAATGCCATCTGCTCGTTCACAAAGTGCTTTTTGCGTAGATAAAAAAAGTGAGGTGTTACTCATAATTAGGCAAATAGCATGCTGTGATCTGTGATTGATTTGATTTGTGTTGCTGGCTACCTCGCATATGTCTATGTGTCCATAAGTATTGTCTACATATCAGCATATGGACGCAGACTTATGAATTCTTTTTCTCAATCCAGACAGATGGAAATGTTTTCCGTTCTTCTTATTAGCAGCAGCTGAATTTCAGTAACACCAGGGGCCTCAGCTAGGATCTCGCCTGTGTTTCCTGCTGTTATGTGCATGCATAAGTTGGCGTGGCCATCTATAATCTCATACCAGAAGTAAGTGATCCATGACCTGCTGTGGAGGAAAGTTATGATTTCAAAGCCGTGTACAGGGATAGCCATGTTATTAGCCTTCCTGGAGAAAAATATCTAGATATATAACTTGGAATTATACGGTGTAGTAACAAAGTGCCTAAAAGGTGGTGGGAGCATTGCAGAACCCAAGTATCTCAGGTGAATCAGACTTCTAGAAAATATTACTGTTCCTTTCTTAGTAGAAGAATATGTTGTCTTAAATGTATATGTATTCAACCAACTGACTGAGATCCTGATTATTTCTGGTTGTACTATGGTCCAGGTAACACTGATAGTAAGAGAAAGTAAGTCAGAAATTACTAGTTCCATATAATTTTAATATTGTCTTCAAATGCCTTTTATAGATAGTGAGGTGTGATTTACCAGTAGTTTTAAAAGATGTTTAAGGCAGGCAGTAGGCATACCAGAAAGGCCATAAAAATGAAAACACATGAACAGAGATCTGCACACTTGTCTGGAGTAAAAGTTACGAGCGCTGTAGTAGCTATATAGTCGGATGATTTACAATATTTTAAACCTCAGCAGAGCTCTCTTCATTTCTCCCTCTCTCTCTTCTATGGTACTGTGCATACCTACAGTGTATTCACTTCAGAAAGAGATCTGTTGCCACTGGAATCTGACCATAACTAGGGCAGCCCAAGGCAGAAAATAGGTTGTAACTTAGCACAAATCCATAGTCCTGCCGCTGTGACACCTCCTGCATACAAGGATCAGATCGGTGTGAGCTGCCGCTCAGCCTGCATACGAGCAGCCACTGCAGTTAGGCATTTCTGTGGAAGAATTCAAATAAATTGAAATAATGAATGCTTGGCTGAATTCTAGTGGGAGTTGGCGATCAGCGTGCTGAGAACCCAGGACTGCTGCTCTCCTGTTTAAGAGCACTGCAATTTCTTGTGTCCTGCTTGGTTTTTGCAAGGGAGAGCCGTTCCCCAGCGATGCCAAGTTAATCATCTGAGCACGTTTGATCAACTCTGGTATAATGCCTTTGGGTGATCTCAGAGTGCAGCAAAGGTCTTGAAGCATTTTCAGGCTTATTTGGTCATTTTATAAGCTCTGCTCTTCTCTCGTCTTCAGATGTTTTCTGAGAGTGTCTTGCTGGAGGACTTCTGGTGCTGAGCATGTGTAGTGCCTCCGATTCTTTCAGGTTCCAGCCCAGGGAGCCAGCAATGCTCAGCTGAGTCCTTGCCAATACCAAAAGTTTTGTGGATGTGCAGCAGCCTTCAGATGTTACAAATCCAGATTTTCTACCCCCATGGACACTGAATAGAAATCCAACATGCACAGTTGCCTTTAATTTTCATCTGTATGTCTATTGGTTTCATCATGTCATCTGTGTTTTTCTTCATATTATAAATCAATGGAAAAAAAGAAAAAGGGAAATAAAATAATGGCAAAGAAGTCAAGGCATATGTAATGTTTCAGAGATTTTTTTCAGTGTTGTTTTTATTGTCAGCAGACATGGTGTAATTTAATTTTCAGAGGAATCTCAGCTGCAAAGCAGCTGATTAGGCATCTTGAAGAAGCAGCCACGCTCTCTAAGTGCTGTGTTTGTGAGATTATTACAGGAATTCTTTTAAAGAGAGAAATCCCTAGATTGCCAAAAATAAATCACTTTGAAGGATACAAAACCCCTTGGGTAGCCATCCAAAACCAGAACCCAGCCATTTAGATCTCCCATCACAAACCTGCTTTCTTTGCACTTTAAAAAGAGAGTCACAGATGTAATTGCTTTAATGTATCAGTGGGAGATTTATCTTTTGTTTCTATTGTCATTAAAATGAATTCCAAGAAATGCCATAAAAAGGGGGGGAAGAGGGGCTTGTAGTATTGGACATAAAACTCCAACATGTGTATTATCTACTGTGTATTATATATGCTGTGAAAATGTGTCATGTTGGGTGAGAAGAGTATTTTTACATAACGTTTCAGAGCTTCATGGTACAGTAAAACATCTTTCTGCAAACATGACTGTACATTGTTTGCATAGAAGGGACTTGAGTGTTTTGTTTTTAAGTATTTGAGTACTTAATAAAATGTCAGAGGTCAGAATCCAACACGTTGAGTCAGCTCATGACTTTCTAGATTTATGTCTTTGAGTGCCAGTTGCAGGTCAGGGCTGTATCAGCTGTCACTGATCCAGGTTATACGACTTGGGTGCATTACACTTGTGAAAAGAGTTTGTTTCTAGGAAGAAAAGGATACAGACTACATTTTGTTACCTCTGCACTGGACCTATTGCTTCCCTCCTGAAAGTAATCATCTTTAGACATAAATATAGCATGTACTGGGGCATTTTGTAGCTTTCATTTTAATCTGTTTGTTATCAATTCCATTCACAGTTTGTTTTCATTCTGCTGTGAAAAGCTTACGCTGTCAAATCAGAAGTTTTACTGAAGAAGGGATTTAGTTACATGAACATTATATCCAACCATTTGAAGGACAAAGTTAAGATCAGAAGAGACTCAGTGATTAAACAACAAAAAGCATGTTCAAATAATATTAAAAGATGTTTTCAATCTAACACCTAGGGATTTAGCTACTGACTTAACTTTTTTGTGCCAGAAGGCTTCTGGGCAAAATCCTGTTCTTCTTGTGGGGAGCTATATCAGAAGCAGAAGGAAGATCTATTGGTTTTTCTTTTGTATGGCAACTTAAATGGAAACAGTGATGGCTGGCTTGCCAGTTTGGCCTGAAGTCCATGGTTTCTCTTGATGCAGATGAAAGCAAGGGGGGTTCCAAGCTGGATACTCCCAAATTTGTCTTCTTCACAGCCAAGGGTAGATGCTGCCCAGCGTTCTGTTCATTTTTCAGGAGGTGTGCGATGTCTGTACAATGTTCTGGTGAGGTTTGCTGTGATTCACAGTGGTGCCAGTTGCTTGATCTGCAGCATCTGTTCTGAATTCTGAGGTTTTTTTGAACCTGATTATTTCCTCACTACTCTCTGTTTTATGGGGACAGCCCTGAGCTTTTCAATCACCAAGCACTCTCCAATGCATGCTAGGGATTGGGTCCAGGACTGTTTTGTTTGAGTTTGTGCTCGCAGCATGCTCTGGATGTTTCTGTGGTTAGGAAGCTCTGCATTTAGTGTCATGTAGTGAGAGCTTCATTGTTGCTTCCCTTTGAAGGACAAGAACTCACAACACCGGATCAGTGATGCTAATCGAAGCATGTCCGTGTCAACTGACCAGATGGGACAGAGTAAGGGTTAAAAAGTCACCTTTGCTGGTAGGTCTCAGGATGTGCCTGACAACTGCAAAGACAAGCTTGCACACGGTGCTGTGCCATGGACAGCCTGTGCTGCTGGGTCTGGGCGCGTTAGGAAATTGGCAGAGGTGATATTTTTTGTGAGTTTTCATTAGAAAAGTTTCCCATTCTTGGCGAAGGATGTCTTGCACCCTGAAATGATTGCTTTTTGTCTCTGCTTACAGGCAAGGACTACTTGCTACTCCAAAACAGATAAAACCGTGAAAAGTTACCTCATACTCCAAATATCCGGGAAATGAGATTTGGAATGAACCGAGAACGGGAAATTTCTAGCAGCATGTTGCTTTCTGTCCCCAAACCAATAACAAAGCGGTACAGCCGCAGCAGACAGCGAGGTAGGATTGTGTTATTCACAGGCAAATGTGCCTGTATCTGATTGAAGGTGAATTCTGGGTGAAGCACTATAAGTTTGCATAAAAACCATATACATACATTTTTGTGTGCTCAGCCCATGCAAGCTGTGGGTTATATCTTGGTTCTACCAGTGCACTTCCTCTTCCCAGTCTTCACAAGAAATTGCTGTCAGGGTTTCCCAATGATCTTTTAAGGGAAGAGTTTAAGCATTATACAAATATTTATAGAGTATCTTGAAATAACAAGCCTCCTGGGGGGGGAAAGCAGCTGTCGGCGGCACCGCTGCACGACACTGATCCGGTCGATTAGAACTGTGCTGTCTGGAAAGAGTTTAAATTGCTGCCAGTCCTGGGCTCTGTGCACAGGGGCTGTTTGCAAGTAGTTTCACTCACTGCCTGCTAGACGAAGCTGGTCCTTACCTGCGCCAGCAGCAGCAGGGGATTTTTCTCCTCAGGACTCAACTTCCTCCACCTGTGCGTCTGTGAGTTGTCCTCACCAATGGAAACAGAACGCAAAGGGCAGGTATCATTGCTGCTAGTGCTGTTATTGCACGTAGCTGTAACAGTAGGACTGCTTGGGCTTCGTGAAGGGAATGTGTTTGTTGTAACCCCCCACAAACGCTTCCTCTCCATCAGCAGCTCTTTAAAGCAGCACTCAAGGGCGCAGGGAAGTGAATGAGCTGTCTGTGGCTGTCGGCCAGGTGAAGGAGTGCTTTTGCTCTGGTAGTGGGCTGTCTGATTGCTCTCCAGAAAACAAGCTTTTGCCCTCTAACAGTCCAGCTGTGTACAGAGCACTAGGTTTTCTTCTGTATGTCCGTGAGACATGTAGATGAGCAGGAAAATGGTGCCCTGAGTGGCTTCTCCAGACTATTCTTTGCCAGGCTGGATTAAACTTTAATATTTTATTTTTTCCCATTACTTTTTTCAAGCCTGAAGGAAATTCACCATTTTCATTATTTCCACAAGCTTCATGTGCACTTACCTTGCAGACTCTGAATCCATAAGATCAAATCAAAGCTATTGCTTTTAACTGTCCAAAATCCAAAGGCATTGACTGTGACACGTTATTTTAAAATTGCCTGTTAACATTTAAAAAGATTTCCACATATTTTTAATAGTTCCCTAAAACAATCTAAGGACATCTGTTAAAGTATTGACTTTTCTTAAAGACAGCACTGGTTGGGATTGCTTCAGCTGCAAATTTGGGTTGTCAGTCAAAGTACTTTTTCTGTTTCGGTCTCTGATCTATGAGTTTTTAGCATCTCTCCCAGAGTGAGCCAAAAAAAACACCTAGTGAGCTGTTAGGGCTTGTTTCGCCATGTGTTTAGCCTAGCAAACAAGCAGTCGACACCTTTTGCAGTCTGCATTTTACTGAATACCTCACTGCTTAGTGGGAAAACAAGCTACACTGTTTTGATGTAAATTTGTGCTTTGCAGATCCTTTATTCTGCAGTGTATGTCCAACATCTTAATCTATTGAATAGCTGGGGTGACTTCTATTCTGCCTGCAAGCGTTTGCATTATTGTTGGGTCTGCTAATAAAGGGCTGGAGTAGTGGGCAGAATGATGTGTTTACCATGTAGGATTTTCTGCAGATGTGAATAGTAGATTTGTGGTGGGCTGGAAATGGATAACCAACCTAAAGAGTCCCTAAAAGATCCCAGCCTTACCTTTTCCCCAGAAATGGAACCGCAACCCAGTGCTGGTGGAATCCCCTGTCAGCCTTCCGCAAGGAAAATGCTTGAAATAAGCCAGAAGCAAACGGGAAAACATTCAGAAGGGGAAAAAAAAATGTATATCCTATTCGCATCCATGTCTCTAGCTCAGTTTCTTCAGCCAAATGAACAAAGTGACCACTGGAAAGAAACAGTAATGTAAAATGGCATCAGAAAGGAGTGACTGCTGATTTAATTGGCAGTCAGGAGAGTAAATCAGAGGCAGTTCAGTGCAGTGCTATGGGATGGCTAAAATGGACTTGAACTACAACTCTGCTAACTTGCCACAGCTCTGAAGTTAACAGATGGCCATGGTGAAGGGATTAAAGTTTCAACAACCAAATCTGGGCATGAAGAGCATGTCAGTGCCAGCACCTGGCTGGGAACAGCCCATGTCTGCACTAAGGAAAGGTGCAGGGAAACCTTGCTGTACTATTTATGATTGAGGGGAAGAAGAACAAATGACAGAGAAAGAGATTTCTCAGCACATCAGATAGCATGCAAGCAGTGAAATGTGTTGGATTATTGTGCGATCGGATATATCAGATTTATTTTATCTAAAATGTGCTTTCCTGAAGAACGGGGTGGAACCTCTTTTAGAAAAACTGGTAGACAAACAGAAAAAGATTATTTTCTCTACTTTTCTGAACCCAAAAGAATGCTAAATCCAGTTTTCAGTTCACTTCAATTTTCTTTGCATCATGTCCAATAATAAAATATATATAATCATAGAATATTCTGAGTTGGAAGGGACCCATAAGGATCATCAAGTCCAACTCCTGTCACTGCACAGGTCTATCCAGAAGTTTAGACCATTTGACTAAGTGCACAGTCCAATCACTTCTTAAATTCAGACAGGCTCGGTGCAGTGACTACTTCACTGGGGACCCTGTTCCAGTGCACAGCCACCCTCTCGATGACGAACCTCTTCCTGATGTCCAGCCTAAACTTCCCCTGCCTCAGCTTAACAAATCACAATATAATTTCTTTGATATTATTTATCTGGAAAGATTCTAAACTGGATTGTTACATATTATACTTCAGAAACATGGTATGTCTCATACTTGCAGTCTTATAATTACAATCAGTCTTGTTTTTTTATTACATGCTAATGTTCTAACTTTAGGTCTATAAAGTTTGTGAGAATATTACTTCACTGCACGTAATTATTTTTATCATGGTGATGATGCCATGTTGATATCTAGATTTCCATTTGCTCAAGCACATCAGCATACTTAATTTTGTGTCATGATAACATGAAATGCTAGGAGAATTGAAAGGTTTCCACTTTTCAGTTATAATTTCTAACCTCTTTAAGAATATTTTAATGTTTTTTTTTTTTTTTTTTTTTTTTTCCTGTGTGATTAAAGGAAATTGGCCTCATCACCAAGCTTGCACCAGGGGACTGTTTTTTTTAAATGTACAGTGTGTAAAATATGTCAGTGTTGTTACCTTTGTAAACAGAAGATGATGGACACAAAGTCTGCAGAATTTTCAGCAGAAGGGAGTAATTTTTTTTAGCTCTTTTTCATTTCTTAATGGAAGAAGAATTATGGAAATGAGAGCGGGCATTGCATTAAGTGCTTGAAATGTTCCTTCCCTGCAGACCAATATAAACATAACTCTTCCATTAGAGAAATTTAGTTTTTTGAAGGCTGCATGAATCTGAGCTCTGAATCAGTGAATGAGATGACTGTGCTAGGATAAGCGTTTCAAGTTCTGATTATGTATTTTAAGTCTTCCGTAGGTGGATGCCAGCTCTTAGCTTGTCTTGTAAGACTTCTTTGGAACAACTTTTTCTGCAACTCTTTTTATATCGGTTGCTTGGCTGATCTTGCACTACTTCTGTAGTGAACCTCCTGTTACGAAGAACAGTAACAGAGCTTCAAAGCCAGCCAGTCAGGGGGCTTGAATGATTTTTCCTACCTTAATTTGAACTAGAAGGTTTCCTGGCCTTTTCAAAGCACTCTGTGCTTACATAAATCCATAAACAAAAGTCAAATAGCGCAAGTCAAAAATGTGACCTTTCTGTGCTACATATCACGTGTTTTTATAGTGGTTATAATCTCATCTGCAGCTATAGTTCGTGCAGGTTGTAGCTATCTGCCTTTAAAAATATCCTTCATCTGTACATGTGAAATGAAAACGTAGCAGTAAGCTGATGTCCCTAGGGGTGTTCAAATTAGGTCCCTTCCCAGGGCGGCAGTGAATTAATGCCAGAGGTGAAGGTAATCCTTTTTCTATGCTATGAACCATAAAATGGTCATCAACGTTAACTCCTAGGTACTTGGGAAAAGAACACAAAAAGGAATTAAAAATAATAATAATTACCAGTCATCACTATTGCTCTTTACTTGTAACTTATGAATAATAATGCAGTTTCAGATACTGTATAACTTAAACTGTCAAACATATCACAGAGGTATACAAGGATGATTTGTGTATGAGGAGACAGAGACACCAGAGCTTCGGAAACTTGTCCAAGGTCAGGAAATGGTTATGTGGAATTCTTTCTTTTTATTATTTTTAGTTTTGCATTATAGTTTAGTTACAAATAGTGAATGAAGCCTTAATGGTCTAGCTATAACTGAACAAATAAATGCCATTTCTTCCTTTTTTCTGAAAGTAATTATTGTGAATATTTGTTCACGTGTGGGGTTGTTTTGGGTGGTATTTTTATGTTTGTTTTCTGCAAGCACTGCTGCTGAGAACTCTTCACCCATTGCTACAAGTGCTTCTTGAATCTCCAGTCCATCACAGTGAGTGCATTCCTGTGCTCCTGTTATGCTTTATATGCAGGCCACGTAGTCCTGCTGGCATGACCCAGAAAGATCGCATTTATACAAATATTTATTATATTCCTTGTAAATTCAGGAGGCCAAGAGAACACGCCTGACCTACACAATCCTAGATGTTCATTCCTAATGGAAAGTCTTTGAAGCAGTGGGAAGAGACTTTGATGTAAGAAGTGCATGAACATCAAATTTTCACCTCCTTGCTGTTTTTCTTACTGTTGTATCCCCTCTACCAGTCCTCTGTCTCAGCTGATTAATGAATTTATTCAGCTGTCTGCTTTAGATGTTATGAAGAGACACTGGCAGTGAATTTCTACCTCACACGTTTGACTTTTGGCTGGTTTAAGTTGGGGTCATCCTGTGTTTGTGCCTTAGGTGGCTAATGGCCCCTAAGAAAACCACCTGTGTGGACTGGGGCTGCCTGTGGAAAACACAAATTCCCAGGTGTCTTGGACATGTTTCCACACAGAAGGAGCCAGATGGTTTTCGCTGTGGGTTTCCTTTGGCTTCACTCTGCGGGAGAAATACCTGAGACGGATGGTGCCAGGTAGCTGTGTGGCTCCTGTGCGTTAACAGCTGCTCTATCTTCTTTTTCAGAGGTATATTTAAAGCATAAAAATGAAAAATGGGAAGAAACCTGTGTGGTCAAGTGTGGTGTGGGGAAGGCTTCTTGTCTTGTATATTTCCCGGCCTGATGAGATGGGTCTAGTATGAAGCAGTACGTGCTGGCTTCCCAGTCTGGATGGTGGTGGTTGTGAGTGCTGGATGGTTCATAAGTGCTTGGGGACCAAAGGTACTTCCAACATGTTAATAAGGTTTTCTCATTCACAGCTCCCTGGGCACAGCTCATTCACATGTCTGTGAAGTACTTACACGGAATCACCCATCGTAGTCGTCTCAAGCTGTATGCAGTATTGCAGATTTGACTCTGAAATGCACTGCTGTAATTAGCCTCCCAAAATACCCTGAACTTCAGGAAGCTTAGGTCAGGTCCCATATCATCTGCACATTCTAAATAACAGGTTGGTTGGTTTATACTGGCAATAAAGCTAACCATCCCTAAAACAAGCCTAGTCTCCAAGATGTTTTCTGAGCCAAAAAGAGGTGTGGAGTATGGTTTCAGCCTGGAAAATAAAAATTAATGCAGCATCAGGAGCTGACATAAATATAAGAGGTTTCAGAAAACTCCCCTTGCACCAGCATGCTTGGAGGCAGAGTGGAAGGTTGCAGAAAAGGAAATTTGCCTGTCTTTGGGCATCTTCTGCTGCCCCTTCCAGGTAAGCTTATTCTATTCCGGGTTATTTCAGTACTGTGCAGTGATGGGGCACACACAATCTACACCCAAGAGTACAAGCATCGTAGCCTGGCACCTCAACCACGTCCCCAGCTTTGCAGTCATTGATGGCAGCCCAGCAGCAGCCAGGTGCCTTGAGCAGGCTGGTCTCGGGCTGCCCGCCCCCATCTCACGTGCGTGCTATCGTGGTCTCGTTCCAGGGCAACCCACTGTACTTCCAATCTGCTAGAAATGTGACGGTGAACATCCTCAACGAGAAGACTAAAGTCCTTACTCGCCTTGTAACAGGTAAGGAGGGGGAAATGCTGCGTGGAGTTGTTAAGATGAGATGAAAGAGGGTGTGTTGTGGGATGCTGTGCTGGCTTCCGACAGCTTGCCGGAGGGGAGCCCAGGTGTCTTGTGAAGAACAAATGAAAACTTCGCTCTACTTTGTAGAAACAAAGCTAGAGACATGAAAGCCATGCTGGAAAGGCAGCTGGCTGGTGCTTTCTGATAACAAAGCAGACCATCGTTTTCATTTGAAAGCCAATCCAGAGGCAGAAAGGTTAGTTGTACGACTGCAGGGTCAAGAAGAACATATGCAGGCTGACATTTCTGTTGTAACAGGCAAGATTTTCCTGAGAGTCTTTTAACTTGCCTAAGATCTTGGGAACTCTGCTGATTGACTGGGGCTGGATTCGGACACTCTGCAATTTAGACCTTTTTATGCTCTTCTTCAGATGAACACTGATGTTTCCAAGCATTAGTGTGTTTGATGGGCAAATGGGTGTTTCATAAATCCCCAGCACACAGCAGCCTTTGAATGGATGCATATATAATTTGGGTTGAAAGAGCCTAAGATACTAATATATAATATACATAGACGATATAGGGTAGATATTTATCAAGATTAATCTAGGGAGAAGTATTGCTCTGTGACAGAAATAGTAATCCATAAACCTGTTGTTTCTATGTGAGACCAACTTGTTTGGTTTGCTTAAATAACATTTTGGCCTCTAGTCACAGTATTAAATAATTAAATATGCAGCTTCAGTAAGCAGTGATTTAAGTGGCATGCATGAAAATTGCCTGGAGGAAGGAAATAAATTCAACCCCAAGCTCTCAGATTCTCACATTCAGAAGAACTTGTTTAGTTTGTTGGTTCTGCACATATTTTCAAGAGGGTATTTGGTTCCCTTAAGTGCTTTAATTTCATGAGAGCTCAGGAGGACATAGTCAGTGACATCTCCTGGCGTGATGTTGTGGTCACTGAGCTCATTTCTGCATTTGAAACAGCTTTGGTTCATGAGTGAACACTGAAGGTGTCATCCGGTGCTGTGTGTGCTACACTGATGAGTAGGGAGGCAGTTAATTAGTGAGGCACAAATTAAACTTAAAGCTTGAAAGTACTTTATTTTCTCAGAATGGCTGCGGTTGATTTTTTTGTAAGTTTTGCTGCAGAATTAGATGTACAGGGATCTCACCTTTCTATAGTCCAAACCATGCACGTGACTCTTTGTGTGCCCTGATGCTAATACAGATGACCTGTGCAGGCAAACACTGATGCAGTTAGGAACTGCCTATAAGAAAAGACTCGCTTTTGAGAAATGAGACTAGTCAGGAAGATGGCAGGAGTAAAGCAAAGTCCAGCCACAGCTCTGTGTGGTGCATGATCCAGGGAGCCTGTGGTTTGGACTAGGTTGCACAGGGCTGTTAGATGGCAATCTGTAAGAAGCTTAGCCTAGGTCAGGTACCACAATGACCTGCTCTTTGTAGCCTTTCAGCCCCAGGCCTGCACAGAATTGTTTGTTTGGGCAGCTGATGTTTGTCAGGCTCCACAACAAAATGCTTTGCCAGAGGCTTTTCAGCACTGCGCTGCACAGCAGCCTGCAGGAGAAGCAGTGGAATTAAAAGAAGAGCTCAGATTTACTCACCTAAAAAATTTCTGAAATGTGAGAGACCCTGCTGCTCATCTGGGTCTGCATTCAGTTCCCTTCCCTTCATGGCTCATCCTTCTGCAGGGCCAAGATGGACTCAGCACTTCCCAGGAGTTACCTCCCTGTTGAGGTGGGATCAAGCCTTTAAACTGCAGCTTTAAAGCAAAACACTCGTTCCGGTGGTGTTGCTTGTTGTTGTTGTTGTGTTTTTAGTTACTGGATTTTTAATTGGACTGTGCATGACACCAGTGTCATTTTAATACAGGCATACTTAACAGGCATGAAACACAAGAATCATTTACACTTCAGCACCAGGAAAATGTAGTCAGGAAGCAGGAAGTCCTGATGCCTCTTACAGCTGTACCAATGCCTCCAAAGCCTGGTTTAATTCATTGCTATTTCATGTGTGGGTCTGTCTTTTTGTAAAAATTTCCCAGCTATGCCAAACTTACTGGTGATTTTAAGACATGTATAAGCATGGAAAAAAAAAATAGTTGAAATAGTCAAGGTGTTGTTATTTGGGTAGAAAACTGCCCTTTTCTATGGAGAGGTCACCCTCTGAAAAGCACAGACATCTTTGCTTGATGTGTCAGATGCAAGTTGTGCATGCAGAGCTGTTAGGGTAATCTCAGCAAATGGGGTTATTAAATGTATGAAGCTACTGTGTGATTTTCTTACACTTTTTCACTAAAAGCTTATGCTAAATCTAAATCTCTTCTTCTCTCTAGGTCCCCAAGCAGTGGAAGCACACAGCCAAAAATTTGAGGTGAAAACCCTCTCTGGAAAATTGCTGTTTTCTGCAGATGACAATGAAGTAGTAGTCGGAGCAGAGAGATTGAGAGTTTTAGGTAAAAGATTACTCCCTAAATCACTGTTTTAATATGTACCTTTTCAAATTTTAGAATAGTTTTGCCTGACTTTCCTTCATGCTTGTGGAAAGCTTCATTTCGATACAAAGCCTTTCACTGTCTTTATTGCTTTGAATCTTCCCCAGGGAGATAATGGTCAGGAATTTCTGTCTGAGGAGTTTCTCAACTTGCACAACATGTTATTTCCTCGGCAGAAAAAAAAAAAAAAAAAAACTCCTCTGGAAGTGGTTTATCTGGAGCAGCTTTAAAACCAGCTTTGGAAACTAAACAACTTTATCTCTTGAGTTTGGGTTGAGGGACAGTGTGGGATCACTGTAAGGATGCTTCCATTGCTGCAGTTGCTGTCTGCACATGGGGAAACCTCAGGCTTTGTATTTTTAATTTCACTATTTTTCACCAGCTCCTCCTTCATTCTAGAGCAAACACTAAGGGGGAAACCTGCAGTGAAAATGTAGGCTTGGACTACGGTCCCATATGCATTCTCTGAATAGTTTGCTGGCCTTTATATTGATTAATCTTTCATAAGCCAGATGTGAGACCATGTTGAGCATCTCTGAGCCATCTCCAGCTATGCTTATGGGTATGTTTAAATGTCCCATGCATGGGACGAGAAACACATGTTACCAGTGCCATGACCTCCCCATCCCCATCTTCCTTCCAAGACAGACAGGGCAGCTTGAACACTTCTTTTCCTGTGCAGGATCTGCCTCCCCAGCTGTCCTGCCTGCTAGGCTTTACATTGGTAGCTCCTCATAGAAAATGGGGATACACTTTGGGTTTGAGAGTGGGATTGTTTATAATTTGTTTTGATTTTATTTTTTTTTTTAATTAGAGGAAAGAAAGAGTTCCAGTAATTGTAGAATTTTAAAATGCATTTGAGAGTTCTGTGAAATTACCTCATAGGAACTTGAATTCTTTTGCTCTCCAGTTCAATCCAAGCTCTTTGATTAGTTTGAGATTTACTCATGAATATTTTCACATAGGACCAGACTGGGTAAGCTCAATATAAGCTCAGAAGTTAATCACATCACAGTGCCAGTGGACTCAGGATGCACTGATGCCTGTTTTGCAGTGGCTTGATTTGTATGCATCTGTTCACTCTATATTGTTCCTTACTTCTCTAGTAAGCTCCTGAAAACAGAGAGAATAATGAAGGAGCTTAAAATGATATATTTTTAATTATCAGTATTTACTCCATATTACATACTGTATTAGTATTATTAGTATACCATATGCACTATAAAGAAGCTTAAAATGAGGACCTCAGGGTCTAAGCATCATGATGTTTCGTATCCAGCCCTTAATATTTTTTGTTACCCGATGTACTGGTTTAAATGGTTTCCTGTTTGTAGAAAGGCCAAGTGTGGGTCTTTTGAATTGTAAGTCAATGTTGGCACAGACTGGACCGGTTCAGTCATCGGATATACCAAAATTAGATGAGTTTTATTGGATAAATGGTGAACTTCAAAAAATTATCAGTATCTTTTCTTAGTAGAAAACTTTGAAAAGGACCATTCAAAATTCATGCAGTATTTAAGAGCTGGGGAACGTTTGTCACAGTCCATGTTCTAGTAATCTCCCTTCACGCTGCACCCTTCAGAACTCTGTAGTCTTTGTGCAGGGTAGATGAATTCAGAAAGCAACTATTTTAAGTGCTTTCCTGGAAGCCTTAAAATGAGAGAGATTTATATCATTGATTCTTTGAAAAACAAAACCAAACTTTTATTTACAAATTACAAGTACTCCTTTTCAGATTACATACAAAAATATTGTTTTTTATTTGCTTTCTGCTTTGGAGAAACCAGCAATTATTTTTAATAGTTATTTTGAATTTCTGCCTTGTTTTAGTCTCCAGAATAAACAGCATCAAAAATATTGCTAACCACTGTAGTGCACTTTCATTTTTATATTGCAACTGTGTGTTTCTTAGGGTTTGTTTGGCGTTTGCAGAACTATCAGAAAAGAAAAGGTAGAATGATATCACAGATTATGTTACATGGTGAATATTTCAATGACCTTGAGCTGAAATGCTTTCAGAGTTCATGCTTGGCTTTGTTTTTCTCCAGCTTTGCTTCCCCGATCTAATTATATCTCCAAAAGTAGTTGCCATGGCTGTTTGCCATGCTGGGAAGTATTATACCATATGTTCATATTTCTTCCAGTGTTTTTGTCTGCACTTGAGCTTAGTCCAACTTGTAGTACACAGACAAATTCCTTTGATCATTTTTCTGGTGTTTGGGATCTCAGGTGCTGCCTGTATGTGTCTGCTGACACCTATCTACACTATGTAAATAATCTCAACTTGTTCTTGTTATTGCTGAACATGTACTTGTTACAGAAGGAAGTGTGTGTCTGCAATCTGGCATGAAAGTCATCTCACAGAGGCTAGAGCAGCAGTTATTGGACCTGTGGCTAGCTTTTAATCTTGTTAACGATAATTACTTTTTTCTTTGTATGCTCTTCAAAGTTGATTCTGAAAGTTTGTTCTACAAAGTAATGCTGAAGCTTTGACATGAGACAAGAGTTGCTGTCTTTTTCTGAAATAGACTCTCTTTTGGGTAGCTAAAGGATTTTTCAACATTAGCAAGGCATTAAAAAAGGAGGAATATACAGAATTCTGGATAACAAACAGATACAAGTAGGACATATGTTACACTTGATGGGGCTTCAAAAATTGCATTGTATGGGTGGTGCAGATTATCAAATAAAAGTGCTTTTTATTTTAATTCCTTTTGGAGGGGTTATTTCTGAATTTTAACTACTAAAGGACACAGAAAGACAGAGCTGATCTCTGCTCTGCCTGCAAGATACAGTTGGGAGTACTTCAGTGATTGTGTTTGATTTAGTGAATCACATCAAACCTGTCATCATAGATGAGATTGGAGGACAACAGGAACTTCTGTTTGAGCACAAGTGCAGCTCTCTGATCCCTTTGGCCATGGTCAGCTCTGATAATATCTACATAAGCTTTTCCAGACACAAGCACAAGTTCCCTCTGCCCCACTCAAAGCCAAGCGGGAGTTCAGCAGCTGTCCAGATGACTCAGAAGGAGCTCGTGTTTGCCTGTAAAAAGTCATGTAGAAACTGATTCTTTTGCGAAATCTGGCCTGCCCTTTTTATTCCAAGCTCATTTGTCTGTGCCTGCAATTGCCCAGCTGTCTCCTCCACTCTCGTCCAGGGATAGGATGGCAACACAACCTCAATTTCAGCATTACTTTCTTTTACAGTCCTCACTCCTGTAGCATTTGAGCAACTCGTGATCTTAGAAAAGATACTACAGTAAATCTCAGAGCAGTTCTCACACCTCTGAACTGCAGCTCTTTGTTTCCTTTTGCCAGGTTTAGATTTTGAAGGCAGACTCTGCTGCCACTCTTCCGACTGACACTGGTGCTGCTCAGGGGGTGGTGCGTGGCACACAGTGCCCGAGCGGAGCCCACAAACCTTCCCTGGGCTCGCCTTTGCCATGCTCAGTGGTCTATTTGGGTGAAGACAGAGTAGATGCAAAGCAATGCCTCGCTGGATGTCCCCTGCGGGCTCATAAACACACACGGTCTGCATTTTGGGAGATGAATGAGCTGGTCCTAATTGAATTCGCATGTGGTTCGTCATGCGGCGGTTCCCCTTCCCTCCGCCTCCCTCCCGTCAGAACTGAAACATGTTCAGATCGTGTGAAAAATGGTTCATAAGAAATACTCTTTAGTTAAAAGAGCATTAAAAATAACTTTGATATACA
The DNA here is from genome assembly GCF_011077185.1 of Oxyura jamaicensis. NCBI lineage: Eukaryota > Metazoa > Chordata > Aves > Anseriformes > Anatidae > Oxyura > Oxyura jamaicensis. The sequence continues at coordinate 11,754,505 of NC_048905.1, read as the reverse complement.
TTAATTACCAATTTCATTTAATAGCATATTGAACATTATAGCATTTATAAACAAAGGACAATCATAAAGCATTATTCTGACTGTTAATTAGCTCTATTTATTCTCCAGATTAGTTTTTAAATATGCCCTCTAGATGCCACTTGATACTAATTAACAGAGTTACATTATTATCTCTATACAAAAGCATTTTTAATTAAATCTAAAGCAATTTAAATTAGCATGAGTTTTTACAGAAATTAAAATCTGGTCAGATGCTTAATTTAGCCTTATAAGACAACATCTGATGACATGCCAGTGTCAGTTCTCCCAAGGGCCATGACATCTCTTTTGGAGATTATTTTTGAAGTTTGTTTTCAGGGCAACTTGCCAGGGTACTCTGGTGTTTAATATTTATGATGGATTTATAAACTGATTTTTTAAAGACTAAAATTTGTAGGCAATCCACATGCATTACAATGAGCTGAGCTGAAAACACAAAGGATGTATTCTTACAGGCTTTTGTGTTCCCTGCCTTTGAGTGATGGATAGTTTGCATGAGAGGTAGGATTGCATGGGCTGGACACTGTCCTGTTGCACATCAGCCACGCTTTTTAACCTTTCCTAAGATTGCCATTTTTCCTTACGATAAGGATAGGATCAATCACAAAGCCAGAAGGTTCCTTGTCTGTAATAGAAGAATGCAAGGGTTGTTCCAAAAATTGATCCCACACTTGATGTTTGGAAAATGCACTTAGACATTTATACCACCATAACATAACTTTTCTTCTAACGTAACATAATAACAGAAATTTGGCTAAGGCCTTTCTCTGTGGCTCGTTTAGTCTGGCTTTCATTTTTCCAGGCTCCGAATGTGCTCTTTCTGCACATGAAGCATGTAAGTTCTGGCCACTGGGGAGACTTTCATAACATTAGTTTGAGAGTGTTTTTTATTCTAGTTTCTCTTCAGCTGCCTCGGAATGCACCTGAAAAGGGGAGGCCACTGTTGAAATGTTATTGCAAATTTATCAGTAAGCTTGGAGTAATTGATTGTGAGGCATGTTTCTAGCATTTTATTTATGAGAGCTATATATTAAGGACTGTAGAGGTTTCAGTATAGAAACATCACCAGTTAAAGCCATGTAGCCCAAGCTTATTATTGAGGAGTTGCATGATTGTCTCATAGAAAGATCTCTTTAAATGGGAGGCTTTGGGTTGGGCTTTTCTGTTGTTCAGGGTGAGAAGTAACTTGTTCTGTGTCTGCTGTACCTTCTGCTCACAAGTGCTGGGTTTTAGTACCCGTGGAAGGGTTAAAAAAAATGTAATGTCCTTAACATTCTTGATTTGGGCAGAAGAAGAACACCACTTAAGAATGTGGTAACACAGGTGTCTGTGCAAACTGGCCCAGCTGTCTTAAAAGCTTCACATCCACAGATCCACAGACATTTTTAGGGAGAATTGTACTAGCTTGATCTAGGAGGAATAAGATAAATCCTGCAGAAGTGAACTCTGTTCATATTTCCTTAATATTACGATTTTAGTAGCTTCTTGGCATATTCTTTCTAGCTTGTGTTTGCTGCAATATTTAAAGCAGAGTAACTTTAATGAGTACAAGAGTAGTTACATTTCATGAAAACAATCTGCAAGGCTATTTGACTGGTATCAGTCATTTTGGAAGGTGATGTAAGCTAGAAATTTAACAACTTCCAGGAATTACCACCCATTTTTGCTGCCTGCACCCTTCTTCAGAAATGATTGCTTGTGGGTCAGGGCATGCACAGTTGCCTTTACACAAGTCACTACGGTTGCAAAATGGTATTTTTCCGATTTGTTTATTGCAGACTGAGGAACTTTTGTAGACAAATGTTGAAATCAGACCTGAGCCAAAGAGGAAGCAGAGCTTTCTGGCTTCACCATTGTGTCTGCTGCAACTTTGTGCCTGGGGATAAGTGGCAAGCTTGAATCTTTGTGTTGTGGACTTTGTACATTTTCCTGAAAGAAAGAAAGAAAGAAAGAAAAAAAAAAAAAAAAAGTCTTTTCTAGAGGCTTGTAGGTGGCTGTTTCTGGAGAAACAGTGATACAATATTCATTTTTTTGCAGTTTGAAATATTTTACAACTGCTATTTTTTTCCCATGCAAAAGCAGCTGACAGGGAGTTGCATCTTGCAGCCGACTCAAAGCTGGCTTAGTACAGCCGAAACATGGCTGTGGCACCGTGCTGTGCTTCTGGAAGCAAACACGGTACCATCAGCCCTGTGTCAGAGGCCTTTCCCAGTTCATCCAGTTGCAAATGAGCTCCCACTCGCTCGGGCTGCTTCAAAGGCACCTGGACACAGCAGTTGCTCCAGAGCTCCCTTCTGTGCTCTTGGCAAGAGAAACAAGTGTGTCGTGACCGTATTAGCCATGCTGCTCGCGAGGTATGGACAGGCATTTGACCTTCTGCTGAAGATGTATGAACTTCTTTAGGAAGCGGTTATGAACACTCCCTATTCACTCTCTGTAGGTAATTAAGCAGTAATACTAATGCAGTCCTGGAGCAATTGCCAAGCTGTCACGTAGTCTTGGTCCTACAGAAAAAGGACAGAGAATAAAATGATGAAACTAGGGAAAGATGCTGGAAATGCAGGGGAAAGATTTCAGCACAAGCACTACCAATACTGGAAACAACTGTCTGTAGCATTCAGACATGGCAGTGGAGTTTCAAATCTCTTTGTACTCATTGCATCGCTGTGGTGCTGAAACAAATCTTGTTTAGCAAAAGTAAGGAGCAGCGAGAAAACATTTTTTTTTTTTTCTGTCAGTGATTAAAACCACAAGAAAATTCTTCTTTGCTCTCAGTGAGGAATTGTGCTGTTGCTGTATCAAACTAAAAGTCAGGCATGAGAAAGCGATTTAATTTGTAATCAGAAGTGACAGAGAAAGGATTCAAAAACTTTACAGAAAAAAAAACTGATTTGGTTGAACTGGGTTGTTTATTCCCCCCAGAGACTGGGGTGTTCTCGAATGAATACTTCAGAAGCCTTTTCTGCCTTGAGGGCAATAGGTATATGTAGGTATATCTGTTGTCCATTCCTTTTAATGGTGAATTCAAATAACATCACCCTTCTTCTACAAAATCCACTTATCCAGATTGTAAACTTGTCTTTTGTTGGAGAGAACAATGTGTGTCGGGAGGGAGATATACCAAGAAGGTTTTTTTGCGTGTTTGCTTTTACTACAAAGAACATCCCAGGCAAAAAGGCTAGAATTTATGTAAAGTGTATAGGCTTCTAGTCCAAGCTGAAATGTGTGTTCAGATTGTGTTACCTTAATCCTGTTTAAGGAAAAAGAAGAATCATCCACCATCAGATTAATATTGATTAAATGTCACGAGGATTATGAAAGAAGCATACTGTAAACTTACCAAGCACTGAAATCAAGTTTAAAAGTGTGGCAGATTTATGTTTTATTTCCTAAGTGTCTTCCCCAGCCTTCACAACCCTGATCTGTTTGAAGCAGAAAGAATATTCTCCTTGATAAATTTCCACTGGGTATTCCCACTTCTGATGCTCTCCTCAGATTCTTTGCAACATTACGCAAGAATGCCAAGAACAGCTTCAAAGGAATTCAGCGATGACATTGCTATTGTTGAGCTGCAGAAAGTGTTGAAGGACCCTGAAACTACATGAGATGGAAATATCTAGAGGTCAGCACAGGTTGCATCAACTTTTCTTCATATATATTTTCTCAGTTTGGGTACAAGCTCTTCATTTCTTTTATATTACTCCCTTTGTATTTCTCAGACAATCAACCACTGAAGCAAGGCTGTTGAAGTTCAACATGTCTACAGACACGCATCACTAATGATCTGCATCCTCATCTTAGAGCTTGCAGCTCATCTTATTGTTTGCAGGTTTTCTAGCTTAAAACCAGGCTCCATTTATTTCTTAGGACTATGAGTCAGATAACTTCTCCTCCACCCAGCAGAGCTGGTGGTGCTGGAGTCACAAAGGGTTCCCGTCTGGCATGACTCAACCGCAGCCCAGTGCATAAGGGTTGATTCACTCCCCGTGTGCATACAGTGCCGAGACAAAAACATGAAGTTTGTATCCTTCAGATAAAGAAGTAAGAGACAAAAATATATTTGCTAACAGATTCTAAATAATTTATATTGCATTTTTATTAAAAACACATTTGATGCTGTACATGATTCATTACATAGATTGTCCTTAAAAGAACAACTCCCCAACACTTTGACAATGAAGGTATACAGACAGACCTTTGAGTAAACCATTTTCATCCTATACTAGAAAGAAATATGAATGAAGCTTTATGTCTTTTGTTCAATGCAGTGGCTTAACCTAGCCATGTTATTATTGTTAGGCCCTGAAATAGAACTCATTGATTTCAGATTTGATGGGATTAAATGGGAGCAACAGCAATTACTGTGTTCATCCATTTAAAAACGTAAATTAGGGATGAATAAGGCTTTTAAAGCTAGGAATTAAAAGAAGCGGGCACAAATCATTTCTACCTATATTGTATTGGATTTACTTCCTGGACATCTGTTTGCCCAGACACCTTCCTGAGACTATCACATATTACCCCAATGAGACTTACAGAGGAGAGAACCTCATCAGATGAGTATTTTCACGAACAAATTGCTGAATGCATCCTGATCAATAATACTGGGAATGAAGGTAGTTTCTGGAGATCATCAGCATGCTATACATTGCCTCTTGACTTGAGCTAGAAAAAAAAAAAAAAAAAAAAAAAAAAAAAGAGCAAATCCTTTTTCTTTTCCCCTCATTTGCACAGTACTATGTTAAGGTAGTGTGCTGAGAAGATAGGCTTAAGCCAACTCAATCACCAAGTTTGTCACAGGGCTTCGAGATCCTGATTTCATTATAAAACAGTGATATGCAATATTCAGGTGTACGTTGAATCTGGAATTATTAGTTGAAGAACACACAGAATGGGAAAGGGAAGTGTCCTGTAGAAAGAAAAACAAAAAAAGGAAAGTGAAGGAAAGTGGGGAATGGCTAACCAGGTGTATTTCCACCTGAGTGAAAACCTGATTTTTCTCCCTTCATGTTCTGTTCAGCTGATTGCCACCTACCCTTGACAGCAAGAGCATCAATCATTGGTCTAAAAATACGTATCGTGACTTTGCATTTGGACTCCTCTCTGTTCCAGCTGCTAGCAGTGGAAGTCCAGAGCAACAGTTTTGTGCAGAGGGAGCAGGGTGTTAGCAGTATCTCATCACAATGGCTGGAGCCCAGTTCAGGCTGGAGGGAGACACCTTGCACTAAGGAAGGTGCCAGGACAGTGTCATGCAGCTCAGGAACTTTTGCAGGGCACAGGAAAAACAAAAGGCAGCTGGACAAGCTCAACTGTTGGTTCCCACTTTCCATTGGTTGGATTTGTTGCTGGCTAAGAAGATGCATGATCCAGCTGGGATTTGCTCCTTTCTTGGGGCATTTGTAATTTCTTTCTCTCTTACAGATTTAATGGCACCCAACCATTATTGAGGTCACACCACAGCCTTTGCCTTGCTGGGATGTTAGTAATGTCCTATTATTTTTTTTCTCTCACAAAGCTCATGAGATTGATCAGCTAATTCCAAATTGGATGAAGAGGGCTAACACTACAAAAGATGCTCTTCAGTAGGAGATTGGCAGACCAGCATAGAGATACTTAACATGATGCTTCTGCTTTGCTTCAATGCAAAACTGGGATTAAAAATAAAAAAGCCCAGCCCACTGACGCTTTTTCTTGCTTCCATGTTGGAAACAGTGAGGGCAGCTTGCTGTGCCTGCCATGTGCTCTGCAGCAAGGAAAGATAGTGTCTTCATGTGCAAGAACTGAAGAACTGAAGCTGCTGAAGTGCTGGTGGCATTGTAGGCTCCCACTGCAGGTGCACAGCAGGATGAGAGGCAAGAAGAGATCCAAAAGCTGGATGTAACTCCAGCAGCTCACTTGCAGTGGTCCAACCTCAGCCAGGCTTGTCTTCTGGATGTGGCAGTAAGCTTCTAAGAAACCTGAAGTTCCAGAGAAAACTCAGTTTTACTTGGCAGACCTGTTCTCCTGTGGTCTTTCTTTTGATTCTCAAAGAAAAGAAGACAAACACAAATAAAACCAAGCAAACGGAAACAAAACTGAGACTGAGCACTGAATGTTCCCTTGCTCTAAAGCTCTTGCTTTCTGTTCTCACTCGAAGTGAATGCATACAGGGGTCTTGGACATTTATTCCCCCACACCTTATGCACTAGAGGGGAAAAAAACATTCACTGAGTGAACCTTTATGGAGATTCAGAACACTTTAGGTAGATTCTGTCACATGCTTTATAAGTTCCTGACTGATTGTGTGGAATTAAGTTATTGGGCAGAGAACCAGCTAATGGAAACACATTGATGAAATCATTTTTGAGGGACATTAAATGGAACTTAAAATAAAGCTGAAATGGCTTTATGGATTTTTCAGTCAAACTGTTTATGAACATTTATTGGTGGTAAATTACAGAGTGTCAGAAGAAGGAATCACTAGGTATGGCTTTTAATAGAAGTTGCTCTGATATAATACTGTGAGAAAGAATAGTTTATTGCTTAGGGATGTATGATACAGTATGTTTAAATACAAATTAAATGATTGTTTTCTCCTAACTGTCTTTGGCTGTTTGCAGGTAAGTTGCCCTTAGCAGCAGCAAGCCTCATAAGGTGAAAAAATATTTTCAGTACTTTGCAATGAAATGGAAATTTTATACTATGCATTTTTCGTGGCAGATAGCAGATTTTTTAATAACATAGCTCAGGAAGCAGACACTGCGTTATACAATACTTAATTTAAATTTGCTTTATGCTTAGTAAAGGAAGAAGAGGGATATAGTGGCTTTGCTTGAGAAGGGAGATTGTAACAGCTAATTCTTGAACAGTGGGAGGCTTGCATTAGTACTGTTTGCCAAAACCCTCATTCCTTGGGGGTAGGGAATAGTGAAAATATGCCTGTGGGAGTGCAAGACTGGAAGGCACCTTCTGGTCTTGCAAATCTTATCCCCTCATTTTGAGATTCCACACCTTATAATCATGATTTTGTCAAATCTGTTGTTGTCTGTCACATCTACTCTAAGAGAAAAGCTGTTTCCATTTTTCCCCCCCCTGGAGGCTAGAAAACACCTGCTTTTCATCCAAAATATATTTGGGACCAGTTTATTGATATTTGCTCTCATGACAACATTGGCCTATAGCCAGTAGTTCTTTTTCCCTTGTTTTATTTATCCTCCTAATGTATTTATACATGTTATCCATATCCTTCTTTCATCGTCATGCTGCTGAACTAAAAAGTCAAGTCCTTCTAGTCTTCATTTGTAGGATAGGTATTGTCAATTCCTGCAATCAGACAATATTTCCTCTCTCTACACTTTCGTCAAATGAGGATGAGCTGGAGGCTGCTTAATAGTTCAAGGATTCACTGGTGGTTCTTAATAAATGTGATTTTTTTTTTTCTTTATGTTCCTATTTTCCTGTAGTCTTGCCTCTTCCCTTTCAATTTAGTGTCATGGTTTCCTTCCCTTTGGCTCTGTCCTGCTGCTATGAATCATGAGTAACCCTTGGCCCCTTTATGGGATGTTACCATCCAGGAAGCATCCGATATGGAGCAGAAATCCTCACTACTTTCTAAGCACTTGGCCTTAGATTCATATTTTTAGCTTTTACCTTCTCTCTCTTCTTCCATTCCCTAAGGTCACTCATTTATTTTCCATGACACCCCAGTCCTCCTCTGCAGACCCAGGATGGACTAATTCACTATCAACAGCGTATTTCCCTCAAACTTTCCTTCTTTTTGTGCCAAGGCCTTTAGTAAAAATTTTAAATGAGGTCACTTCCTCCAGCCTAACAACTTCTCTTTCAACGCAGTCCAGCACTGATGCTATCACAGCCTGGCTGGGGACTTCCATAGTGGCCAAGAGCCAGACTTCAACACAGATGTCCATATGGAGGACGTCTGGGGAGCTGCCGATCTCCTAGGCAGAGACTGAGGCTCTTCATTGTGCAAGAGAGAGGGGTGGTGGCACTGGGCACGTCTGAGGTATATAAAATGTCAGGTAGCCCAGAAAAGAATGGATATTTACAGTTTCTCACAGTCCAAGGCAGAACAAGCATCCAGTGAAATCAGCAGGCAGCAAGTTGAAACCAAAAGATGAACTTCTCTGGAGTATTTAGTCCAGCTGTGAGTCCCTTGGTACAGAACTGGGGACAAATAAAATGATAGTGAGGTTCAAAAAGAGAGGTGAGAAAAGCTTATCGGTGTCTCTCCAGTGGTCACAGCCAGCTCAAGGTGTCTGTCCCTCAGCTGCTGACAGCCAGAGTCAAGGGAGGGATGGGATGGCTCAGTCCTGGTTCCTCAGCATGCCCTCGTGGCTGCTGTCCTACACAATGACAGGGACAAGCGGCCCTGTAGGAGAGCTCATGTTCTTAAGAGGGAATAATAAGAGATGATACTGTCAAGGCAGTAAGCCTTATCAAGGTAGGTAGCCTTCACTTCTAATTCGTATCAAAAGGGTGAAACAAGGATGTGGAAATCTCATTCTTGCTCTCAGTGCATAAAGGACTCTTCCATGGATTTGGGAATGATGAACAGAGGAAAAGAGGGTGTAAGATCTGTATGAAGGGAAAGGGAAATGAGATGGATGAAAGGAATAGGAGGGTTTTTTATTTTCGGCCTTCCTGAAATGACTACATCGGAGACTCCGTTGGTTTTGTTTCCAAAGTTGCTTCCTGTGTTCAACAAAAATAATGAACACCTGGAAAGTTCCAGGTCATTAGAAACATGAAAAAAGTTTTCCCTTATTCTACAGACAGTTCTGGTTACTTGCAGATCTTAGTGTGTTAAAACGAGATAATTACCTGCATAAACAGAGTCATCAAATAAGCAATGCAAGTGGAAAGGGTGCAAGAATATCTATCTGCACCTCTTCAGCTTCACTATCTCATCTTTCTCACCTCAAAAATCATTGTGCTATTATGCAGATATGTGCAGGCTGTGTCTTTTGCTAAGTTTCATTGCAAAGCTAATAACCAAGGCAATTGTGTGGATAAGCAGAGACTTAAATCATTTGGAAACTGTTGAGAGAGGACAGATCAGATAATAATAACCTTCATGGTTGGCAAGTTACAGCTGCTTTTGACAACTTGTAACAATGAAGACTTACAGTAAAGTTAAGAGCTAGATATCTGTATTGGGCCATAGGATCAATTTCAATTCCCAAGTGTAAAGCCTCAAACTTTAGGCTGCTTTTGTCATCTTTGAGATTGCTTTGCTGTTCTCTAGGTTAAAAAGTAGGAGTTGCTTTTTGTTTTATAGAGTGCTTATTTTTATTCTGATTTTCATTTAACACAGTGGGATGGTTTGGTTAATCTATTTCATTGTAAAGAAAGAGCAGTCGTGTGGAAGCCACGTGTTTCTCGCTTAGAACAGTAGTTACAGAAGGATGTTGTGTTCGCGTGTTTTGCATCATCTCAGAATACTTTTTTATTCTGTCGTGCTGACTTCCAGAGTGCACATAGGTAACAAATTTAATAGCACATATTAAGAAAGATCTCAAACAGTATATCTAAAAGATCTTGTCCGGATCTGTAGTTGGCACTAATAGCTTTATCAAATAAAAAATAAGGAAATTTAAAAAAAAAAAAAAAAGCCTCTGGTAAAGTTTGCATTGGATAATTGGTCACATTGCATCTGAATACAAGACCACGGGTCTTGATCCAGGAATGTAGGTCATACTTGCTCACTGAGTAGGCAGCTATCTTGTAGAGATCAGGAAACATAAACTTCTAGTGCACTGGTATGGGTAAGATTGTCGTTCACATGTGTTAGCTGTGGAAGTTTCAATGGGAGCGAGAAAGTGCCACTGTGCTGCATGGAGCAGTAGTGACACCCCTTGGGGACTCCTGCATACAGTCCTGAGATCTTGGGTGGAGTGTTTTAGAAGTGGAATGGGTTCAGAAAAGGAGCAATAAAAAGCCCAGAAAATGTGAATCATTCATGTTCACAGGGAATGATTTAGAAAGACATAACTTTCCAAGAGAAAGTTGGGGTGGTTGGGTCACCCTCAGTAACCATCTACGGAAGGTGGGGATTTCTGTTCGTGCAGGACCCATTGGCGCTAGAAAATGGCGCTAAAAAATGTAGTGGCTGAGAGCTGATGTGAGACCAATTCAGGTTAGATACACATTTAAAAACTGGAACAATTAGACAGTGGAAAGGCTTACCAGAGGATGACATAGGCTGTCTTTGGCTTAAAACTGAAATTGGAAGAGCGCATCTTCCTCAAGAGACAGTCACAAAATATGGACCTGATGCAGAAATGGCTGGGTGAAAACATCCAGCCTGTGTTATGCAGGTGGTCACATCAGGGGATCGCAGTGGCCTGAAACTCAGGAAAGCTGTTAAATATTACCTAGCAGTTCACAGCTTGTAATCTAAAAACACTCATCAAGCTGGGATAGTGCTGTCCTCCCCACTGTCTGTACAAGAAAGGGGAAGTGTGCAGAAGTTAAATGACTTCTGGGTCTCACATCAAACCAGTGGCTGGACTGGAACTAGAGCCCCGTCTCCTGCCTGCTTGTGCTGCTTTTCAGCCAGAGAACACCTCCCTCCTTTTCCCCAGGCAAAAGCACAGCCTGACCTGAGACACTTCCAGTGACTGAGCTGAAATTTGGTTTTCTCCTTTGAGTATCTCTCAGAGCAAAAGATAATTTCTTGACATGCATGTAGGTTCATTAATGAGGGATGTAGCTGGATTAGAAGTCTGGTTACCAAGGGGGTATCTTCTCCAAGTTCCCTGCATCAGCTGGGTCAGCAAACACTTCACACGCTCAGGGTACAAGCAGCTGCTTTTACAGGCAGAAGTGCAGGTTGCAGGCAAATCCCAGTTGTAATCAAGGCAACCAATTACAGGTAATCAAGGTCTGGCTTTTCCCAGGGACAGAAGTGATGTGTGCAAGAGAGAAATGGGGTCAGGGAATGGGTTAAATTGCACCTAGGTATGATTTGACAATCACTCCCCTGATAACAGCTTATAATATTTACAATTTGTCTTCTGTTTTGTTTTGTGATTTCAGGAGCAGAAGGCACAGTGTTCCCTAAATCTATAGAAACTCCCAATGTCAGGGCAGACCCCTTCAAGGAACTAAGGTAAACTTTGGAATATGGTTTAACGGTAACTCAGGGGCACCTTGCTGGAGTTGCGCATTCTGCTGGGCATCATTTCTGCTTTTGCACAAGAACTTGGGCTTTGCTTTGGATGGCATCACCAAGGGGATGCCGTGAAAGAGAAGGGATCTTCCATGTTTATGTCTAATGTGACTGAGCTAAAGGCAATCGTGGGTAATGAGAGCATCGTTTCTCCTCCGTAACACGCTCTGCTTACCCCGGGCTCAGCCTTTGCAAAGAAATAGAGAAATCTTTTGCTGGTTGTGCAGGGAGGTATGGGAGTCTGAATCACAGGGTGTAAAAATAGCCAAAATGGTAATGCTCTCCAGCATTATGTCTTGCAGAAATGCAAATCCTCCCTGACCTACACGGGGTCTAGCTGTGCACGCATGTCACTGCTGAAACTTCCAGAGATACCTCTTGAGGGAAAAAACAGCACAGTTCCTGAGAACCAGTTTTCCCACAAACTAATGCTGTGCATTATATTAAATTAAAAATAATAATATATATATATATATATATATATAAAGAAGAAAAGTCACTACAGGTTAGTTCTGATGACTACTCTCTGAAAAAAAAAAAAAAAAAAAAAAAAAAAATGATCATATGATGACTAAATCTGCAGTGAACCTTGTAGCCAAAAGGACTGTAGGGGTTTTTCACCAGTGCTCAAATTATTCTTGCTGAGAAAGAGAGAAAAAATGGAAAAGGACATCTTGTCTTCATATCTTGGGTTGCAAACACTCCTTTCCTGCAGAATGCTGGGGATAAAACAATCTTCAGACAGCAGAAGTTGTGTGCAAGCACTGCAGATTTGCTCTGGATGCACCGAGATGGGAGACAACCTCTCATTAACTCTCTCTGCTTTGATACTGGGGGTAGTTGTGGTCCAGCCTAGATTACCGTGAAAGATGAACAACATCCTGGCTGCCTTCCCTTGTGTCTATCACTAGCTTTCAGTTTCTCTCCAGAAACACTCTAATTGTTCCCAGTCTGCACTCTGGGGATCACATGTCAGACCAAAAGTGCACCAGTGATGTGACTCAGTTCATTATGAAAGTTTGTTCTCTTTCTCGGAGTGGTGTCATAAACACCACCTTGTGTTTTTTTTTTCAATATTGGTATACTTCCTTTAGAAAAAAAAAAAAAAAAAAAAGGAAAAAAAAAAAAAAAGAAGAAGAAGAAGAAGAAATGGAGTCTTTGCTCAGCATGCCATGCAGCTGCTGAGGCAGCTCCAGGGTCTGCTGTGGTGCAAGGAGCCCCAGGAGGACAGGGGAGGGTTGTGCAGGGTACAAATGCCCTCCTTTCCTCCAGGAAGAGCAGGCAAATGAAGCACTCATGAGTTGGATGAAATTGTGGGTGAGGTTCAAGTGGCAAAGGCTTTCTCACTCAGCCCATCACTGCAGACATTTTCAGGAAAAAAAAAATAAGATCATGTATAAAATATCCAGTGGCATCAAAATGATTTAGACAATCAGGTCTCATTTCTGGTAGTGATTTAGCTCCAAGTTTGTGCTTGCTTAGGAATTTTCTAAGTGTGGGAAGGGAATTTAATCCAAATAAATGTAAGATGTCACATTAGAGGGGACAAATGTGAATTAAAGTAGCCTTAATCTGATTGAGTATGCTTCTGTTCCAAAGAGAATTAAGTTAAATGAAATTGAAAGGAATTAATGGTGGTATGCATGCAAGGGGTTGATTCAGTATATTCGATCTGCTTTAAATTCTTGTTATTTCACTTGTTCTACGTAGAGAGCTGTTGGATAACTGGCTTTCTTCAAAATTAGTGGACTGTCTGAAAAAAAAAAAAAAATCTTTTAACAATCTGGTGATTTTCTTTTTCCTTTTTTTTTTTAAGAGAAAATAATTGAAATTTAGTAGGACTTAATTCAAAAAAGGACTCAATGGGTCCCAAAACATTTCATGTGCTTCTGATAATTTTATCTTGTTAAAAGATAGACATTTTTTCCACCACCCTGCAAGGAAAAGAGGCAAGGGTGGCACTGTGTTGAGAAATTAAGGTTTCCTGAGAGCAAATGCTCTATTCCTCCCCAAACCAAGAACCATCCTTCTCTCTCTGTGCGTGCCCAAGTTTGTCTGTAATAAATAGTATAGACCTTTCCTCCTTAGGCTGAAGGTCCTGGGGAGAAGGTGCACGGTCTGTTATTGTGGGCTGTCGCCATCACCACCAACCTCCATCACTGTTCCTAGACCAAACGGCTAAGATTAGTTACATGATTGATCCATTTGCTCTTTTCAGTAGCATAGAGACTCCCACTTTTTCTTTAGGAGACTTCAAAATAAGGTGACAACGACTGTCACTAACAGAAAGAGAAGAGACCAACTGCTCCTGTCACTACTGGGAGTCAGACCATCTGTATGTCTTCCTTCCCTTCCTCCTCTACTTTACAGACAGACTGACTTCTCCTTCAACACAGGCAGTATGCCATCATGCCAATCATTTCTGCTTCTTTCCTTCTTTTTTTTCCATATCCCATAGGTCTTCCGTCATGCCCAAGTGTCACAAAGACTGATACACTCTGAGCAATGGCATATATATTCTCCATAGACTTTCTGTCCCTGCTTAGCTGATGAACGATCTTTAGTTCATATAGTCTAAATTCCTTTATTAGTAACTGGCTGCTCTACAAGGTGGCCACATTCCTGGAGAACAGATGAGGTAGCTGTCCCCTCAGAGCACTAGCAGGCTCTGTGTGGTCCTTTTTTCAATGTGCTCTTTTTAAAACACTTTAGTCTACAGTGGTTTAGATGGAGAAAATTCAGGTGGCAGTATGTGCTCAGCTTTTTCTTATGTGCTAATCCCATATGAGAGCTGTAAAGCTGCAGGAATTGGTTGGGTGCTGGTTTGACCCAGGTCCAAACTTTGCTGCCGTTTTCTCAGGAGATTTTCCATGATTCCCGTGCTACAGAAAGGCTCATGTGTAACAGCACCTGTCTCTGGCTCCCGGTAAGATCCAGTTCCTGGGCTTGGTGAACCCTTGTAGTGACACAGGGTGAAGGTGTGTGGGCTTCATCTGATGGGTAGTGCTGTGACAGGCACCAGGAACATGCCTCCTCAACCCAAACTCCATCGTTCTGGAACATGGATAGGTATCTACTCCATGGCCAGGTCGTGCCAGGCAGGGGCATCTGGAGTGTATTGCTGGAAACCTGCTTTTGGGCATTTCTGTTCCCAGAGTTAAATAAAAAGAAATCAGCATGAAATTCCCTCCATGAGGAGCCAGCACAGACCTGGAGTTCATACACTGTTCTTGTAGGTTAAAAAAATGCAGTAAACTGCTCATCCAAGGCCAGGAAACCACTGGATGATTGTTTTTTTTTCTGTAATACGCAAATATAGTTAAGGGAGAATTAATCCCTTGGGCACGAAGGGGTAATTTTTGACCAAAGTTAATTATGAAGCACTGAAATTACCAAATGGCAGATGAAATGCACTTGCAGTTTGATTTTATTAGGGCAATTCTACCTTAACATGTACAGTACTGAACTATCCAAATAGTCCAAGTGAGACCTATTGTACCAAAAAGCAATTTAAATACACTGCTTAGCTAATGTAACAAGAGTCGTTTCGTAAAATAATAATTCTTATCGAATTAGGGTTTCTCTCAGCTGTGTTTCACAAAGCAGCAGAGACATTTTCAATAAGTACGAACACAAATAATGTTTCTGTCTAAAACCCAGTGCGTTAATGAAGATTAAGAAAACAAAAATTAGAGGGATGGGGAGGGGGAAAGAATTGTATAAAAGAGCAAGTATTTGGTGGGAAATGGGTGTCATTTATAAGGAGTAGTGTGTGATCCTGAAGCATAGTTTAGTTTACAACAAACACATGGGGATTTCTGTGAGGTGTCAGCAAGGGAAAAATGGTCATTTTAGCCTTTGTCTAACTGGTGTTATTTTTGTACTGATATGCCAGAAAGGATGTGATTATTTTCTCTGTTACACCACTGAAATCCCAGTAATTTTGGCAGTCCTACCAGCTTAAACTACAACAGACTTTTGCCTTGGAATGAGCTTTACTTTCCACTTTGTAAGAAATATGTGATAACTATTTTAATGTGACACAGCTAGGGCAGGATTTATAACACTATCTCCACTCAAGTCAATGCAAACCTGTCAGCGTACCACTGAAAGAAGAGAACAGGTTCTTCATTTCTAAACTTCAAGCTAATTTAAGTGGACCCTGATGAGTTTCTTTTGAATGACAGAAGTCCTCATCCCTCGTAGACAACTAATCTAGGAGACCATGTGCGATCTAACAATTTTCTCATGACAGCTAATGCTTCCTGAAGAACTTGCTATTGGATGAGACTTTTTCAGAGCAGAATTCACACTGATTTCACAGCCACAGCCACTTTGCTTTAGCCTTTCCTCCTGTTGACATCCCTTCAAAGCTGCTGCCCATCCATCTATTATAGAAGACAAGCCACAGCCCTCCCAAGTCAAAGGGAGCCTTTCCATAAGGCTTCTTGTGGATGGGGTATTGAGCACTTTGCACAATGCATTTGATATAAAGCTTGGGGTTAAGGAGGCAGTTTATTGCAGGGGCTTTCCATCTGGTCGAATACTCCCATTGCAGAGGGAACTTGCTGTTCCCTCTTGTTGTCCCAGCAGATCTCCTCTTAATGGCTGTCACCTCTTTCACACCCAGCACTAGAGGAGGGGGTTAGCTCCTGGTGTGTTTTCTTTCCCTATTTTTAGCAGGTGAAGCCTAGATATGGATCAGAAAATCAGGAGGCACACACCTGGCAAATGGCAGAGGCATTGACAGAGCTTTGCTGACTTATCCCAGCTGTATAAATCATGGCACTGCCCTGCTCGCTGTGCTGCTAATAGGATCTGTCCATAGACAGGCAGATCCTTTTCAAGGAGGGCTAATGGACAGTGAAAGCAGGCTTGGCAGGAAAGTGAGCTTGGCATAAAGGTGCTTCGATTGCTGAAGTAAAAAATGAGATGGGCTCAAACTAGGAAAAAAAGAAAAAGTAGTCAGACTTTGTGCTTGAGCAACCTGAAGTTGGGTGCATGGCTCTTTCAGATGCAGTTGTGTCCCCTGTGCCGCAGTGATGTGTGGGTGCAGGTCTGTGGGTGCAGGAACATCCACCAGAGCTACGTGGCCCTTCAGTGAAAACAGAAGAGTGGGAATAGGGAGGTAAGGGGCAGATTTCTAAATTAAGTTGCTGCCAAATGGCATAGTGTATGGGGTAGACAGCAATGGAAATCTGTCTCTTATTTGGTGGTTGGTTGGAGGATATGCAAGGTTCCTCTCCTTTTGTATATATTTAAGGAGCATAGTCATAAGTGTATGCTTATTACATTTCTCTAGTCAGAGACCAGTGTAACTTTTTGTGGGCTCTGAATAAAATAGCACAGCTTGGTTCATTATTTTCCTTCTGCATTTATTCCATAGGGGTTTCCTCATGCAAACATAGTCTTTTTCTGGGAGATATAAATCATCAATCCTGCCTGTTATCTCAGACTGAATATCTCTCTTGTATACAAGATCTGTGTCCTGCCTAGGTGTGTTACGCCTGTGATTGTCATTAGCTTTCAACAGCAGAATATCACTTGCTCTGTAATCAGAGCATTCATCTAACCTTCGAGTAGCGTTCGCAAAGCTGTACGAGCCAGAAGTCCTCTGGGACTTGCGAGAAGCCCTATCAGTGTTAGTAATCTGTACAGTCATATACACATCCAGCCACTTGAATAACAAAAATGGAAGCTGTTTTTCCTTTTTTTTTTTAACTCTCTGTGCAGCACACCACTAACCTTGAGTAGAAAATAGATGCTAATAAATGCAAGGTCTTAAAAATGTGAATTATAGCCATTTCACACTCCATGGCAGACTCATACTGGTGAAATGGCTTAATACTTAATTACAATGCTTGTCCTTCTCTCAAGTGCAGATGACATTCCTCAGATAGATTTTTTTTAATGACATCTGTGGAAATAAGTTGAGAAACTAATTAGTTATTCATATAATACAGAGTACTGGCCGTGTTCTGATTAAAAGGATGTGGTGACACCCAGCTAACATGATGTATCTTTCTGTTAGTAGTTTAGTCTGCTCCCTGAGGTGATGTTTTTTTGGAAAGTTTTAGAGAAAAAGATAAAAATACCCTCTAGCCTCTGAAACACAAATGTTTATAAAAGACATTGCCTTTCATTTATATTTTGCTAATGATTAATCAGGGCTACTCTGTTCAGGAGCAGCAGACCTTATTGCTTGTGCCCTAGGAGGAATGCCTGGTCTGCAGGCTCTAAGGACCATTTTTGCAGCATTGACTTTAATGGGATCTGTAGGTTATTGACTAACTGCAGCCGTAAGCCTCCTGAAAGCGATCATTAGACAACTACCCAGAGAGAAGGGCCAGCAAGCCAGCATTTGTTTCAGTGCAAGGTGGGCAACGTGTTTGCCTTGCAGCAGAGTGCTGCATTAATGTGGGGTAACTGGGAGGTGGTGGGCTGTGAATCAGCTGGTGTGCTGATGTGCGATGTGGTATTTGTATTGCCTTGTGAGAGTCTCCATAACTATTGTTTTATCATAATATTTGTACTTAGAAAAGAGCTATTTGCACCAGGGATTTTGAGCATGAAATGCAGAAGTAAACAGAAAGGAGACAAAGAAAGCATCTTACCCACATGTGGTCCCAATCCCATCTTTAATTCCTTTGCAAATAGTGTGATATTTAGGATGTAATCATGTTCAAAATGACTGAATAGCTCAGAAGAGAAGGAGATTTTCCTTTTAACATAGTTCTTATTTTAAAGAAATGAGAGGGATATAATCCACTGAGCACTATGTTTCCTTTTGGGTAGAAAAACGTGTGGCTTTCTTCAATATTCCTCTCTATCTTTTTACATTTCTCTTCAGCTGTGTATCTTGCATTTCTAAAACCTGAAGTGAAGAGCAAAGCAGGCAAAATAAAAATCTTTGCCTTACTCAGCACTCAGTACTTGCCTTTAAGGAAGGACTATCTCCCCACTGAGCCTTTGCACGAAAGCCCGGACGCCCTCTCGCAAACCAAAACAAGCTCCCGCAGCCATGCAGAGCACAGCATGGGAATCACAGCTGGGGTTTCACTGCTGAAGAGCAGCAGTTACCAACCAGCTTCCTTAAAACAGAGTGTTTAATATGGACTTCTCATTAACCTGGTACAAAATAGGAAAGGACAGTTCAGATGCTTTCCTGCCCGAGTGAGAAGATGCTGGGTATTTTGTTTCCTACTGCTTTCTGCTCATGCCTGAGGGCTTGGCTGTATCAAGGCAATAACAGTTATTATTTAGTGTGGGTGAGGTACTTCGATCTATGAGTCCATTGTGATTAAAAAGAACACTTTTACAAAAACATTAATTGTACTTTAGACTGGAGACAGGAATTGATAGCTGTTGTATAACTATATTAAAGAGAAGAAAAATGTATCTATAACTATAATGGGATTCTTTCTTTTGAAAGCAGTACTTTCTATACTTATTAAGAGAAATCATAAATACTCACTGTGCCTACAGAATCTTTATTCTGAATTTATGTGTCATATGTAATAGAGTTGTTTTCTCTAGGCCAAACAGGGTGGCTGTGTTGTTTCCTCATTACTTGAACTGATTTTATCTTCTTAATGTGCGGTGTGCTGCTGCTCTGCTCCTCATATATTATATAAATCCATACTATATTTTGCAGCGTGGATTTATCCCATGGGTTTATGTGGCACCTCTGGCAGTTTTCAATAATAATAATTTCCTACCAAATGGCATGGTTGAGGTCATACTAAAGGACTGTCACTCCTTGCTTTGTTTGGACTCAGTTCTACCTCTCACAGACCCAGAGCATGTCTGATGAGAACACATTTCTAAATATAAATCAACAGTCAAACCCGTGTCCCTTAGTCAGCAGGGCAGTATTTAGAGCAAGATGGGGGCTTGCTTGGCTTTCTGCAGCGTACCATGCAAGCCCACCATCAGAAGTAATTGCCATATCATCATTGCACTTTGTAAGGCACAATGCACAGGAGGCTGTCATTTTGCCTTTAGGCAAATCATAGCAATTCCCACGGGCAGGAATTGAAAATACGTGTGCAGATTCAGCTCAGAAAAAAGGATCCTTTTTCTGTACACGTGCCTTACAAATGCTGCATGGAAAGTGTCAAACCACAAGTGGTGGAGCTGATCATGCTTAGATCCTGCAAGCATTCACACTGGAAACCAGGCTTGGTGGCCAGGTAGCCCATCCTGAGCAAGCTCTCAGGCCTCCAATTGAATTAACAGATGATAGCAATAAAGTAAATAGGGGAAGTTGTGGACCTCTTATCATGGGATGTTCTGCACATCCGATGAATTACAAAAACACTCTCGCTCTTCTCACACACCTTCCTCAAGAACCTGTTTCTGCCTGCTTCTGTGAGAGGCTGCACAGACCTCACAGCTAGCTGCCAACATTACTAAGCATCATCCCTGTCTGTCTAGGTCTCTTCTGGAATATTATTGGGATTTCTTCCACCACCTAGCAAAGGTTTTTGCTGAAAACTGGATTGTTCTGTTAGGTACCACCATGAGCAATCAAGTCCTGCTCATCATCCATTCCAGCTTGGCATCTTTGGGGATCCCTACACAACTCATAGTTGCTCCCATGCCCTCTACTTCATCTATAAGGATAATAATACATTATTAGTGTGTGGCCATTATCTGTGTGCTCCTTCTGGGCTCAGGAGTGAGTTGGCGTAGTGGTGTTAGACTGGAGGTAGCTGATGACCCATCTTGTCCCTTTTGCATGCTCATGCCCCATGAAGAGAGGAATTGGAAATGCATCAGCTACTTGTGCTAGCAGTACAGGCAGAAGCTTGCAGGTGGTTCCTCTTTCTCTTTTCCATCTTAGAAAAGTTGAGAGCCCAGGGACTTCACCATCCTATTTCCAGATTCTGATGATGCCTCTGAAATTGGCAGTCCCCAGTTCTTGTTCCCAGCTGAATTGGGATTAGTGTGACCATCTTTAAAAGAAAAAGAAAAAGGAAAAAAAAAAAAAAAAAAAGGACGCTAAAGTACCATATTAAAGGTGGCATTGCTGGTTTGAAAGCCAAAGTGCCAGCCGCCATTTCTTCCTGCAGCAGATGTGGCTGCTATAAATACATACCTCAGCACATGCACATGGGTTTGCTGGCAGATAAAATAATGTTTCACTTCAGCTGTATGAGGACATTGTGTCCTTGGATAGAAGAAGTCAAACTCATAAGCATGTATTTCACACAGTGTTGTATGGCTTTGGGTTCATGCAGGAAATGAGGAAGCAGAAATGTGATTACAACCCGGTAACAGCCAGAAAGTAGGTGAGTGTCTCCAAGAAAGCCTGAAAAACACATTCAGAAATGTAGCTCGGTTCTCCAGAGAGGAGAAACAAATTTCCCAGGGTGTGGGCAGTAGCTGCAGAAGAAGAGTTTTCTTCCAGGGTTAGACTAACACAAATGGGTGTCAGGCTCATGGGACCCAGCAGCTATTTCACCAGCTGAAACTCTCCATCTCAGCTGCAATTTTCTTTCTGTTGTGTTGAATTGACATTGGATCATGAGTTCGCTCTTGTCTTTCACAATACAAACAGGAAAACACATTCTCTCTCTCTGGTTTCATGTCATTAAGGACGGTTGTGGGAAGACTGGCTGAGGACATGTTATAAAGTGACACTGGGGAATCAAGCAAGAAAGTAAACCAAAAAAATAAACCAAAGTTAGACCATCAAGGATCATAAAAGAGGTTGTAAAGCAGAGGGGAAATGGCCTCCTGGTGGGTTGCAGAACAGCTGAGAGGGCTGGATAATGAAGGGATGTGCTGCTCTAAGATGTTCTTTGCCAGTGAACTCAGTGAAAATCTGCTTATATTTGATATAATAAGTGCAGAAAGCAAGTCAGAAAGGGTTTATGCTGCTAGTGCTGAACTGTGTGGCAGTGATAAAAATATGTTGTGTCCTGTCCTGTCCACTTCCTTAAGTATTAAACATTTTAAAGACAGAGAAAGAAGTGAAGTAAAATGTCTTTTTTTTTTTTTTTTAAGGATTTGGTGTCTTGTCTTTAATGAAGGAATAATAAATATAAATGGATATTAGTAGAAGGTTATTACAGCTGTTCATTTTGATCGAAAATATGCAGTATCTTCTCAAGTGATGCCAGAGGTTAAAGATTGTTATTGCTTCCTAAGGTTTCTGAAATTAAATTCTCTCTTATATGACCTACAAGGTATGGTTGATTGAAAATGTGTGCATGTGAAATGGTTTGTAATAAATTCACATTGCAATTAAAAGTCTCTTTAGAAAACAGGCTATCATACACAAATCAGTTGAGGAGCTGTCTCTAAAAGATCATAGAATCATAGAATCATTACGGTTGGAAAAGATCTCCAAGATCATCTGGTCCAACCATCACCCTACCACCAATGTCACGCACTAAACCATGTCCCTAAACACCAGGTCCAACACCCCCAGGGACGGTGACTCCACCACCTCCCTGGGCAACCCGTCCCAATGCCTGACTGCTCATTCTGAGAAGAAATGTCTCCTCATTTACAAACTGAACCCGAGCCTCCTCTTCCCCAGACTAAACAAGCCCAGCTCCCTCAGCCACTCCTCACAGGCCTTGTGTTCCAGGCCCTTCACCAGTTTTTCCTTCGCCTCCTTTAAGACACCTGACAGGTGGGAGATGTGTGTGGTGCCTCATCTCAGTATCCCCCAGGTACACCACTGACACCACACAGCACGCTGTGGTTTTATTATAAGCAATTATTTTATTTATTAAGTGCGATGAGGAAAGCCACTGCTACAGCAATGGATGGGACAAGGCGTGACACTGAAAGGAGGGGATTCTTGAACGTGTTACTGCCATTTTATTCAGGGAACTAAGGCTCCGTAGGGCCAGCTGATGACAGCACCGCGTGGAGGGGATGTTTTTCCCCAGCAAGCTTCCACACAGGGAGCTGACAAACACATGAAGCGTCTGGAACCACCACTTATACACACAGCAGGGCACGTTTACCCCCTGCCCCTGTTCTGTTTGCATTTCCTTATTTCAGAGGAGCAGCCCCAGGGCCCGGCTCCGCCAGAACGGGGCCGCCCCTCACCACACCGGGGGCCTCCTCCCCCCACTCTCCGGGGCCGTTCCCTCAACTGCCGCCAAAAGGGCGCGAAGCCCGCGGTGACGTCACGCCCCGGAGGCGTGGCTTAGCCCTCAGCGTGCCCATGCGCAGGACACCAAGGGAGGGGAAGGCCTTTTCTTACAGGCCTGAGGGCTTTAACTCTGGAAACGCAAGCGGTCACTGGACTTTTATCCAGTTTATATATATATCATTAATTACAAATGACATTTCTGACAGATACTCTCAGGGTAAAAAAATTCAGCCCTTCATAACCACTGTTTGTTTTAGTCTAAACCCTCCACACGACTCAGTACGAGGTGATCAATCTTTGTTCCTGCAGGGCAAGAAAGCCCGTCCTGAGAGGGCTGTGCCAGGTTACAGCAACATTTTTCTGCTCCTCACCAAATCTAAACCTTTAGGTCATAAAGCAGGCGTTGGCTTTTTTTACTACCATTTTTCAAGTACGGACACTGTGGTAATGTGGGGTTATCTATGTGCATTTGGTGTTAGTATTAACAGGGTAAATCCTGCAGGCAACACTTTGCCTTTATTCAAAAAAAAGGTCCCATTTAAGTCATGAGGTAATGGTGCACCTACACACCCAGTAAATGTCTTGAGTTTATGGGTTCTTACTTCAGCAATGGGGTATTGTTTAATCTCTGCGTCCATTGGGATTAGTTCTGAACAGTGAGAGAGGACCAAGCAATGGCTTTGTCAGAAAATTTTGCAGAGCTCTGAAATTCATGGCATTCAAGCAACACCACACCAGGAGTCTAAATCTATGAGTATAGAGGTTAGTTACAGATATAAAGCAATAAAAGATGCCTGTAAAAAAGGACGTTGCCTCTGAAATGAAGACACTCCAGAGTTCATCATAAACCTCTGACATGTATTCAGTCACTGCCTGCTGTCACAGTCTGAAATTCATTTCAAGGTGCCTGCATATTTTATGCTGTAACCTCTAATAAATACGTACACATTTTCAATAATGTTGCGTCATACTTTGTGAACTGATGTGCCATGAAAGGGGAAGCCATGTCAATGCAATGGGAGTTCTGCAGGCAAAGGTGCACAGATACACATTAAAATGTTTCCCTGACTGGTGCAGTATGTCAAAATGTCTGTGCGATACCAGAGAGAGTGTTGCTTTCATAATCATCCCTTTGAGGAAGCTTTGCGCTGGCTGGGTGCTAGTTCTCTGTTTCTGAGGGAAGCAAAACACATACTATTGCTGTGGTGTCTGGCTTTCCTAGCCTAGCCTATGGTAGGTAATAGCTCTGGGTAACCTGCCAGCATGACTGAAAGATTCCACAACAAAGAAAATGTTCTTTTGTTTTGGCATTCCATTATACAAATATATATATATAAACAAAAGTTTGTTTTTGTTTGCATTGTGTTTTTAATTAGAGTGATGAATATCAAAATTAGCCTTCAAGAGCTAGGCTGAAATTTTGACTGAGCCACCATATCCTTGCACATAATGGATCTCTCACTGCCCAAATGGATATTATGGCTCTTTTGAAAGAGTAATTGCAAGAGTTTTGTAGGACCAATCCTTAATTTTTAGAAGCTGTCAGGGATTAGAAGTGTGGCATTGATTTATGGAGATAACCTGGCCTCTTCTGCAGAATTTCCTTCTTTTCAGAGAGCAGTATTGTGAGAGGCTGCTAGTATCTGTGTTACCCATCAGAACCCCTCAGCCACTCTCACTATGGTTTGCTGCAGTCAGAAAAATGCAAAGTTCTTTCCAAGAATGTCATTTTCTATAGTTTAAAAAGTGAACCTTCTCAAAGTACAAGAGAAATTAAGAGTGAAGAAGAGCAGGCAATAATGATTTATTATTAGTCAACATTTCCAAAAGTAACTTAAGGCATTTGAGCATCTAATTTGAGAGATTCATTTTTTATAGTACTTATTTTTCAGCATATGATAGTTCATACTGTGTAAACATCAGAGGGTCACAAGCTGGTCGTAGTAAAAAAGAATGTTGGCCAATTCTGGCACTTCCTACTTGGTTAAAAAATAAACCAAAAAGAGGAACCAAACTTGGAAAAAATAGCTGATGCTTTAAGTGTTCGTGGTCACTACATGAATGTGCAGACCTTGCAAATCTGTCTCAAGTACTTTAAAAATGATGGGATCTACTTTCAGTGAAAGGCTAGAGGCATCAGGAAGAAACCAGGATAATCGGTCACTGTATGAGAGTGGTACAGTGTCTCCCTGTGACATGCCACTAAGCTTCTAATAAGAGATCATGTAATCTTAAAAAACCTGTCAGAATTACCAGTGTTGGTTTGTTTGTTTGTTGTTGTTTGTTTTACAGAACGATGTGTATGTGTAAAAGGTCCTGAAAAGGAGTAGCAAGGGAGAAGTGATGCCTTGTACTACTTTCATTGGTTTGTCTGGTTTATTTTGGCATTAAAGTTACCACAGTAGCAATTTCTGAATAATTTAAAATATATGAATTGCAGACATGGGGTAGTGTACAAGGTGTAGACAGTATATATTCTGCATTCCGTTCCAGCTGAATAATTGCTTTATCCTGGATGGTAGAATGACTCCAGTGGCGAACCATATTTCCAGTGTCAAACCTTAATACACTCATGCAGATGGTGAGGCTGTGTTGCTTTTCAGACTTAAAACTTTCAGTGATCTGTGGGCAATGCCAGGTTTGACCATGTGGAAATTCCCTTCCCCTGTGATGCATCAGGCCCAGATCGCCAGGGAGCAGATGAAGCTGTGGAGTGCAGAACCCCAGCAGCGTGTGGACAGGCAGCCAGTGAGCACACCACGCCGTGCTATTAAGCAAGTCACTCAGAAACATACTGGCAGCTTTGCCATTAGTACTGCTATACTTTTCCTGCTGTGCGCGCTGCTAATATAAATATTCCTAAGCTGCTTTTATATATACTCAGGCCACCAGCATGTGTCTGCACTTTTTTCCTGAAACTACCTTTTTTTATATTCAAATGGGAGAGTTTAGAGCTATTTGAATTCTATTTCTGTATTCACAGCACAAAGCAGAGTGAGAGCTGGATGTCATAGTGGCAGGACAAGCTGCATTTCTGTCCCTGAGTGCACCCACCAAGCCTTCACCCTTTTGGAGCAGGGTGCCAGAATCCTGCCATTTCCAGACCAAACCCTGTGACAGCACTGAGTCCAGGATGCAGAGCACTACAGAAAAAAACACGTTGGCTTTGGCACTGGAAGAGGGACAGCACAGGTACCTGGCAGCACTGTGTGGGATAATTTAGCCTCCCACATTGTGTTGTTCCATGTAGAAACATTCTCCATCCATCAGGCATGCCTGCCCCGTGGTTTTAAGTGAGCTCAAGGGCTGGAGTTCCTGCTCCTTGACAGCAAGTGGTCACAGCACAGAAGTCCCTGGCACAACTAGTAGCTTTGTCATCTCCAACAGCAGAAAGGACTGGAGAATTTGCCTCAGAAGAGGTCTCATTTGCCAAGCCAAGTGCCTACAGTGTAACCTAGTCCACTGTCTTTGTGGAAAGCAAATATAACAAGCCTTTTCACGGTGCCCAGCAGTGTTTATCTTCCAGGTTGACTGGCCTGCAGTGACATTAGTGTCCCCAGAGCTTCTGAACTTAATCATTTCCAGTTGCTGCTTGCCTGCTTGAAGCGGTCCTGGTCCACCCTCCAGTGTGTTCTTCCTGCCAGTCACTATGGGAACAGCAATCAAAGCTCGTATTTATGGCTCTGTAGATGTCCAAGGTCACTGAGCACAGGTCTAGTGGGAACAATTAAAACAGGCCTGTCCAGTTATATCTCTTGAAGCTCGCCCCACATTATACCTCTAACTAGAGCAGTAAAGTTAAAGCAGCATGACTGTCAGGATGTGACTGCTTTAAAAAAGATATCCTTATCCTCCATATACTGTCATCTGTGGAACTATACTAGAGTGTAGTCAGCGTCAGTAATGTTGGACAAAACTTGCCCCTAGGTTTCTCTCTGCATCCCTGATGGAGCTGCACCCTGCCAGCCCCTGCTGTGCCGTGCAGCCCTGGGCAGGCAACAGCACATCCTGACGGTCCTGCGGAGGAGCTCAGCTCTCTGCAGGCTGCAGGAGGGCAGGTCACTTGCTCTGTAGTAGTACAGAAGGAAAAAGAGAGGTCTGAGGGAATTGTTGGGGTGAGTCATGAATGTTGAGTGCATCCCTTCTATGTGCTGGAGAGGGGGATAGGAGGTAACCAGTTCTAAGCACTGCCTTCCCCCTGGGGAAAATATTCCACTGAAAGGCATACAAATGAAGGAATTGGGGAGCTGTGAAAATTCCTCCACAGAGGATCAGCCATGGGGATTTCTGCCAGAGCTGACACTGAAACTGAAGAGAGGAAACACTTCACTTGTGTCTACATATAAGCTTTGGGAAACTCTCCAAATGCACATAGTTGGCATCAATCCACTGCAATTCCCTAACCAGTGATGGGCCCCAGTCAGCACTCCACCTCTGACTGCCGGCACTGTGCCATATGAATAACTGCAGATGTCACAAATTCCTTATCGAAACACAGGAAAGAAAATTCAATTACCACCTTCCCCGCTATTTTCTGACCAGCTCCTTCCTTGACTCAGCAATTCAGTATCTGTATTTCTCTGATACAACTATATAGATTTCTCTGAGCTTTATGCAGTGGGCTTGATATTCAGTGTCCAAATAACAAATTTTTTCAGGTGACTCCTTTCAGTACTTTACCCCAGCAGTCACCCTGGGCAATGTTAGCAAGTGGTACTGGTTTGGACTGGAAGGTCCAGTGATGAATGTGTCTCTTCAGCATGGTGCGTGGAGGTGGCACACAAGTCCTCATTTCCTTGGGGCCACAACATGAGGACTGCATTCACTATTCTGGAGCAGGAGTCAACTGCTCCTGGCTGCTGGGACATGGGAATGTTGCAGGGAATGATAGATTTCAGTGTTCCTGGTGCAAGGGGTGTGATGTGCCAACCTTTGTGTACAGCACATCTGTGTCGATGGGAAGCAGGAAACATTTGGAAACTTGTCATAGTGACAGATGGTGATACACCTATGCTTCAAAGAATAGAAATGAACTGACATTTTAAAGAGAAGGGAGGAAGATACCTCCACTTCTGCCCTCAGTGATGGCTTGGCATTGCCTGTGTTTGGCAACTGAAGCAAATGGAGGCTGTGGTAGTGATTTCAGCAGGAAAGCTTCAGCAGAGTTGTGGCCACCCACAGAAGATTGTCCAGATTCCACGTGCACTTGAGGAACCCAAACAGATTTTAAGTTCTTGCCTGGTTTATTTTCCCTCCTGCTGCTTACCAGAGACAATCAATACATAGTGTTAATGTGACTGCAGAGAGGTACCACGAGAGTGCAGGCAATTTAGAAAAACCAAAGAATTCTGGAAAAAAAAAAGAAAAAAAGAAACTACCTTACAGTTTTGATGGTTGTTTTTGAAGCAGTATAATAACCATGATTATTTTTTTCTCTGGCACATCTCTTCCTTTTTTTTTTTTTTTTTTTTTTTTTTCCAGGCAAAGGAAGAATTAAAGGTCTGGAATCCAATTTGCTTTCCAATGTTATGTTTCCAAGGTAACTACTGACTTCTTTTGAAGGCAGTACTTAGGAAGTCAGTGGGGTTACCTCTGTCTACCTGGGGGCATTCCCACTACGTGAAACCATCTGGTGAAGTTCCGTGTGGAGGCAGTGGTTTAGGGCCATGCTCTCCAGTGGAGGTGGCAATCTTCTATGAGAAAGTTTTTTAATGAGTTGGCTTGGCTACTAGGAGGAATCAGCAGTGAAGAGTTGCCTGTATCACTTAGCTGTGTTGAGGAGAAGGGTATATTACTGCTCCTGGGCTGTGCTGAGCCATCCCCGCTGCTGCTACCGTGCAGTAAACCCAGGGAGCATTGAACGTGCCCACCTGTGGTCACGAAGGCAGTTCATCATGGGGCTGGAAATTGAATTCCAGTGCTTCAACCGCAAAGCCAGTCCTCCTCCCTGCCTGCCTCTCTTTTTAAAAGCAAAAAGTAGAGTAGAAGGAAATGAAATTCCCTGGCTAAAAACCTGTTCTAGGAAGTGATTATGCCTCTGAGGGGTACTGAGGCTTTTCTGACATTGGTTCATTTTTTTTAATCCATTTCATTTCATCTCTGCTTGGCCTGCTCTGTTAGCAGCTGTAATTGTCTCTTTGTTATCTGGGAAAAAAAAAAAAAAAAAAAAAAAAAAGACATACAAGGAAGGTTACTACAGCCAAAATGCAGACTTGCCCGAGGAAGGAGTGAAGGAACCTCATGGAAGTCAAGAAATGTTGGACATTTTCTCATTCTGCTGTGTT
Source organism: Oxyura jamaicensis (assembly GCF_011077185.1). NCBI lineage: Eukaryota > Metazoa > Chordata > Aves > Anseriformes > Anatidae > Oxyura > Oxyura jamaicensis. The sequence goes on along the minus strand of NC_048905.1, from coordinate 11,725,896 downwards.
GACCCAAGGAGATGGAGAGCAGATCTCTGTACCTTAAAACAAGGATGAGCAATCTACAGCATGGGTGCTGGCATAAACAGCCAAGAGCAGGGATCACAGCTTCTTGAGGCAAGCACCTGTGAAGCAGTGTTGCTTTGTAGTTTCCAGTTCCCCCAGTTCCACATGGAGCAGGACAGGAGTGTTGCTTCCCTACAGCCTTGCCACTGTGGTGATCTCCCTTGGTGAAATGCCACCACCAGGTTCAGCCTGTCTCTTAGTTCAAAATACCATCCAGCATATCTCTCTTGAAAGACTGCCAAACCGTACCTTGAAATACATGTTTTACTCGGGAGTGATTATTTGCAAAAGATAAACAGAAAACAGTTTCATCTATAGCTCAAGATAAATTGATGCTTTGAATTTGCAAAACATCCTATTCCCAGAATTAGGAGTAGTCTCTTTGGAGACATCTCTGTACTTTCTTTTACAGAAAGTTGCCTTTTTTTATTGCTTGATCTCTTTCTCTCTGTGCTTCATTCCTCCCTGCACCCACCCACACAATCCCTTTATTTTCTTCTCTGCACCATTTCCCAACCTATTTTTCCTTTGCATATTTGAAAGCAAGAAGTTAGCTGGAAATCTCAAATGGCTTTAAGAGTTTCATTCGAGGCTATCAAAGAGCTTGGAATATAACGTATTTGAATATTCCCTTTCTCTCCCATTGCCTTGCCAAACTCCTCAGTGCCCAAATGGCAACAGTGCCCAATGCATGGCTCAGAAATGATCACACAGAGGAGCATTTCTCCTCTCTCACTCTTTGTCCTCAGCAATCTTGCCCATTCCTTGGCTTTTTCTTGGCATTCCCCTGGAGAAGTTGTGTTCATTTTTCATGTATTCGTATTCTCTGTTGGACAGTCTTCACAGGAAAATTTCCCATATTATCAAAATAGGTTATGAAGCAGTGCTATAATGTAAAGAGAGGTGTAGAGGAATCTTAGGTCCGTGGTCCACTCATGAAAAATTAACTATCTTTCTCAAAGACAGGTTTCAGGTCAGCTAGGTTTGGTATAGGAATGAGCAACTAATTTCCAGGCTGTTCTGTGCCAGAAGTCATGCTAGGGATACTGGTTAACTCCCTATCAAGCAGTGGCATCCTGACTTAGCATATTTTGTGATTCCACTTTGCTGTCCCCACTTTAGCAAATAGCAATAATTACGGGAGAGTTAGGTGAAATTTAGTGGTCAACAGTGCTATCAGCCCAGTAAAAGGTATTTCTTTTCCATGGAGCCAAGTCTTCTATATGTATGGATGGTCATAGTTGCCTGTACTAGGAAGGGTGTGGATGCTTGTGATTAAATGCTGCTGCTTTGGGTCTGCCAGGCAGCAGGGCAGGGGCAGGGAATTTCAGCTGCAAACATGAGGAGTGCCTCTAATCACAGAGGAAGTCTGTCAACGAGCTATCTGCTGGGGCTGGTGGAGGGTGAAACACCTCCCTGGTTCTGAGCAGGAGCCCAGCACACAAGACAACTGGATGGAGCAGTATTCTTGTATAGCAATGGGTTGTATTTGAGGAGTTTGGGTCATTCCCGTCTCCTTATGCATGCAGACGTAAAATTGTATTGCTGGTGTAAATAGTGACTGTGAAAGAGGCCACAACTTTGGCATATGCATCCCTTTAGATTTACAAATTATGCATATTTACCATTTTGTGAAGTACACTGGGGACAGCAAATGGTACTTTTTCTGCATAAAAATGAAAAGTAACTGAAAATCTGTTACATGCTCTATATAGCTCTGATCAGAGGGGAAAAAATGACTACAGATTTGTGGTTGACATGCTTCAGAAAAGGTTCAGCAGAGTGTGAAAATTGACATTTAGCAAATAGCAATTCAGCCTTCATTTTTTTGTGAAGTTGCTTGAAATAAACTGCAGGTTTAAAACAAAATGTTTGGTCAGTTGTTATATTGGATGTTGCTTGTCTCATTACTGCAGTTAATTAAAAGAGGGGACAAAAAGTCAAAACCAGAGTCAATAAGATTGTTAATAAAGATTTAATTTGGTGGAATCATTATAAATTGACTGTACAATGAATGAATATGCCACAGGAGTATCAGTGTCTGAGGGTCTATAAATGGGTTTTCAGAAATAGCCACCAGGTTGTAGCCAATTTGTCATGCTAAATAAGCTCTTCAAATCCACTAACGGCAGCCTGTACGTGTTTCCAAAGGATATCACCACCAAGTATATGATGCATGCAGACACACCTCTTTTCCAGCAGGTTTTATATTCTACCATTTCAAATCCTTTCTAGTTGTGGTATCTCTCTATTTCTTGTAGTAAGTAATTTACTATTAAGTCCAATCTTTTTAGAAAGAATAGAATAAATGATCAAGGAAGCGAAAAAATAAATCAGCACTGCAGAAAGCACCATAGGCTGTACCTGTGCACTGTCCACATAAGATTTTAATCTACCTGACCCTCTTCCTTCATGTCTGACCAAATGGCAGGTAAAAATCCCCTGATAGATTGACTTCAAAAATAATTTTAAAATGGAAATCTGGATCAACCTTTCTTCTCTTCATAAAACAGTACCAACGTAGAAGACTGCATGCAAACTACTGGTGATAATGACTGCAATATTTGCATAGCACTGCACCCCTGCCAGTAATCCTATCATTTGAGTACTTGGGTTATCATGAGAAAGTGATTTTTCTCTGTCAGTGACAGCATGTTTTGTAGTAGGTTTTTTAACATCCTAAAAATAAAATAATAAAAAAAAAAATTGCATTGTTCAGTCTTCTTATGAAGTAGGACAGAAAAGGAAGCGTTAGAAGGAGCAGAGTTGGCCCAAATTGATTCAGTGGTCAATGGTTGCCTGTACTGCACAATAAAGTCACCCCAAGGTATATAGCTAGGTTAATAAATACTTAATGGGTCAATCTAGCCATTTTTATCTGACTCAAGTACCATCTTTCCATTGGATTTTCTAATTATACGCCAATTCAGGTAGCAGTTGTCCTCCTGCAACCATCCAGAAGCCAACATAAACTTCATTATGTGCTCCAAGATCTAATACACCACTTGTGCCCATTCGCATAGACCAGATCCAATTTACTATAATCTACTAATGCAGTGTGATGGGGGTGTCTTGGAGCAAGGAAGCCTCCATTTACCCTGCTCTCTAAATGCCCAAGTCATGCTGCATTTTGCCAGCCTTTCGTACTTGGCATCCTCAGAGCTCTTTGAAATACTCTAGCCTGAAAAATATGCCTTGTGTGGCGTATTATTTAAATCAACGTCCTTCTGTCCTCTGGAAATGGAAAAAGTCCATTTAAACCTCAGCTGTTACCTCCAGCTATCCCTGTCCCCACTCAGGTGTCTCAGGGTTAGTAGGAAACTTAGTGGCTCCCCAAATCATCTTTGTGATGTGTTCATCTTCTCCGTGTTCCTGATGGCAGCAGTTTGATGATATTAGGTACGAAGCGGTGCCAATGGCACAGCTGAAGAGCTGCCATGCTCTGTTTCTATTTCTTTATCTTCTCCCTGGCTGGGTGACAGTACATCAAGATAATACCCAATCTTAGCAGCCTCTTCTGTAATTCTGGCTGAAAAGGTTTCTTCCAATTTATGTCGTTTAATTAGAAGCTTTCAACCTGTAATTAGAAACTTACACCAGCCCAACCTTTGTTTCTGAAAAATGCATTTGTGGTTTAGGCAATTATGGTAACATAAAAAGTAATTAATTTTGTCCATGTGTGAAATGAGTGTGCTCATTAATGCACCCGACAGGAGGAGGATTTTATTTTGTTTCAATTTGTTTTATTTTATCGCAGTAAGTTACATAACAAGGTATAGCAGACACGCCAAAGAAGGTGGTTTATGGAGTAGCTGGGGCACATCTGGCTCCCGAGGCTGTCCCTTGGCCATGCTGAGGGCACAAAGAAGCTGTGGGCAGCGGGCATGGCCCTGCTGCAGCTTGGCACTGCCCAGTTAACACACACCGCCACGAAGGAATTTCCAGCCTGAGACCATTACTTGACCTGTTTTGACCCAGGCCGTGTAACCTTGTGCCAGGAGATATTTGGTGCTGAGATTTTTGTAATAAAACTAACAACAGGCTCCTAAGTTCCAGCCAGGGGCATCAGTAAGAGTGCAATGGTTTAGTTCCCAGTTCTTACTCAACTACTCGGTGATAACATCATTTATTGTCCCACTTCTGACTGTGCCAGAAGAGGGGACGTCTGTCCCTTGCTCTTCCTCCAGCCAGAGCAGACTTTTTGCTTCTGTATGTCACAGAGTCTCCTATGGCTGGTTCTGGGCATAGATCACATTAATATATAGGGCTATATTCTGCAGGCTCAATCTTCTCAGTCTCACCTACAGCCGCCATGGTTTTATCTGTCACCCCCATGCTCTCAGCTGATAACACCTCTGCCAACGAGTGAAAATTGTCACCGTGCCTCCAACGTTGCCACCCACTGGGCTGTGCCTGCTCAGGATGCGGCCCCTGGCCCTTCTGCTGCTGCTTCTGGCCGCAGCCAGCCCTGGCTGCATGGAGGTTTCCCACCACTTGGCCCCGTAATGGCTCTGGGTGTTCGAGCTTATCAATTAAGGCTGAAAGATTGAGCACGGCAGGATGGAGGTAATCCTGCAGACAGCTCTCTGCTCAGGTCTGTCAGGCACAGTAGGGATTCGGAGCAAGACCAATCTGCTCACAACCCACCGGGTGAGGAGAGTGTCGTTGCGGTCGTCTCTACACTAAGAACAGGAACAATTCATTTTGCATCCCTCATCCCCTTTCCTGCCCACTTAAACACATCATCGTCTTCAACCACATCTGTATTTACTGCACATCATTTTGTACCGTCTCCCAATTTCTATGATAATTTCCTTCCTTGATTTATAAGCAACAGAATTTTTTAATTATCCAGATGATTTTAATTTTCTCAGTCATTCCTCTACTTCGTTAAACATTAATCTCGTACTTTTTTCTTTGACACTTTCTAACCTTCACCACTTCCACATTGCTAGTTCATAATGAAACTAGATCTCAATAGTATTACATGATTTTTTTTCTCCCTAGACTAATTTGATATCTTCTGCTTGATCTCTCTTTTTGTCCACTAAATATTATATTTGGCTTCTTGTACACCATTTCAGAGATTACTTTAAAAAGGAACACCAACGTTTAGGACAACTTTGCGTAATTATATCTCCTTCATCTCCTTCAGCAATTCCAATGCTGCACAGTAGGCAGTCACAAAGATTTTACAATTGTATTTTGATTCATCCATGTTTTTCTGGTTTTACTGCTTTTTAGTGCTCTGAATAAGCTGCAGCTATATTATAACTATGCAAAGTGTCCTAGCAGACTGCAACAGGGGACTTGCAGTGTTCTTGGAGGAATGGCATGTTCAAATTTTTCCTTTTGCTGAAGCATGATATTTTTTCAGAGGGAAATGAAAGCTGCTTCTCTCCCACTTTGTGCTGCCAGCAGTGCGCTCCTGTGAGCTGTACCGCACCTCCAGACTCCTTTGGTTCCTCATTTCTCTGGACCTACTCAAATCTTTCAATATTAGCTGCGCGTCTTTGTAATGGTTTCAAGCTGCTCATGTTACTCAATTACCCGTCCTCCCAGAACCATAAGCTCTGAAGGAGTTTAAGGTATTTCCGTTATATTATCAGAAGGGTATTATTTCAGCAGGGACTCTGTTTAGGAAAAGTTCGCTAAACACAATATATGCAGCTCAAATTTTAAGCACAAGGGCAATTCACATTATTTTCTCAATTTCTTTTCCTTTCTCTTCACTCGGCATTGTACCAAACATCCTTAGTGTCTGTGTTGTCCAAATGCAGAGAAGCAAGTTGTTGCACCCATTGCCATTTGAACCAGAGTTATCTCTGCCTCAATTAGAAAAGTGTAATTTCCAATAAAACATCATTAGACCTCTGCTCCTGTCAGGTCTCTGACAGGTTTAATTGGATTTTCCTTAGGAATTAACCATGGTTTATGGACGATAGCTGAAAGACTTCTCATTCATTGTCCTCTAGATCATGTTAGGAATTAGACGGGCTAAAAATCAGGCCATAAAAATCTATTTTAGAATATGGCTGCTCTGGAATTGTCACTTAACAGATTTGCAGCATAAACACTGGAAACTGTATTGTGATGCCTGCTGTCAAACTACGAAATATTTACAGCTCGAGCCGGGATTTACAATTGGGTGCCACCATAGTAATATATCCTTGTTTACTTCCATAATTAATGTTCCTAAAGAAAATACCCTGGAAACCTTTCATAAGCAAGATTTATTTCTGTTGATTGAGACTATAATCAGATGTCCCCATTCAAACAGTAATTGCTGTGCTTCATTAAAGTGTAATTGAAAACAAGATTTATGTCAATGCTAGGGAATAAATAACAGGGATACATATTTTATTATTAGTGATGATACTTCTGTAAGCTTTCAGAGTACTTGCTGCTTTTGTACTGTGCCATATGCGACAACATATTTTGTCAAAATTTTGGTATCTTGGTTAGGAATGAAAGGGAGAGAGAGATTGTGTATTTTCTTCTTTTTATTTTAACATTTCATTCTGATGTACCAAGGCCATCTCCCCCCCCCCCCCTTTTTTTTTTTTCTCTTTTCCTATTTTATCTTAAGCTCAGTGTTGTTACCATAGTTTAGCTCATTTTGCTCTCATGAAATAGTCTCTTCCAGGAGAAAGGAAATCTGGGCAAGAAGTGAATTGCTCATGGCAGAGCCTTTTTCTCCATGTAAGAATAGAAGACTTTGCTTGAACTTCAGTTTAGGTTTTGACCAGGTGAGACCCAGATCCAGACCCTTATTTCTTCTCGCAAACATTTTCTGTTCCACCACAAAGTAGAGTTAAGGCAATGAAAAAAAAAAAAGAAAAAAAAAAAAGTTTAAAAGCATTCTGGAAATTGAAATTTAGCGTGGTTTCTTTTCAATTCAGTAAAAGCTAATTACCTTCTAATTAATGGGGAGAAAAGTATTGTGTTTTCTTCTATAAATAGATATGTGTAAGATAACACAAATAATGGAGTCAGAAGTACAAGTCACTGCGAATAGGTGATCCCATTGATTTCATCGAAACAAGGGAGTTAAAACTGAAAACAAATTTCAGCCTGAGATACTGGTTCATTACCAGCAAATTGATGGAGCTCTACATTTACTTGCTAACATAATTTACCAATTGTATGAGATGTAAGCAGACACAGTGGTAACATTGGCTAATTTTATGCTCAATGTGAAATCTTATAGCTGGTCAGATGGATACCATAAGAAATAATTAGAGTCATTAGAAATAATGGGCTACAGCTGCAGTAATACATGCTCTATTCTCAGTCCAGAGGTTTCTAAGCAAAATTAAATTAGCTCATGTTACCACACTGCTGCATCATATGCTCCTCACCTCCTGAGAGCAAACTTCTCTTTCCATTTCCACACTGCAAGCAAGTTTGTGGTTAATGCAAAAAAATCCCCTGCTGGGGACGAGAACTTCTGAAGCTTGAGGCCATTCCTTGTATTTTACCAGTGAATTACAAGCCCTGTTTGTATCAATGCTGGACCCAAATGAGTATTTTCCCCCTGAACTATTTACATTAAACTTTATTTTTTTTTAAGGAAATGATATCCATTTTACTGAAAGCACGTGAGCAGCCCCTAGCTGCTAGTGTTACTGCCCTCACGCCTGTAATATCCTCTCTTCTCCCCATATTCAAAAGGTCATTCATAATCGTAAGGCAAGCGGTGGATTATTCTGGAGGGGAGTGAAGAAAGGAGAGGGACAAGAAGGAAATATAATCCATGCTGCTGGAGTGATTAATGTGGCTGTTTATGATGAAGGAAACGAAACCTAGAATCTGGGCAAGTAATGATCTTTCCCGGAGAATGAATTTCATTGGAACCGCAATACAAACTCATATGCTGACCTCCTTTAAATTATTGCTGAAGTTTTCAAAACAAAGCGGGGATGGCACCAAAAATTTTGCTCTCTTGCGTACTGTCAGAACTTCCAGCGGTAGCCGGAGAGGGGTTCATTACCAGATGCACACAAGCCATCAACCTCCCTTTAAAATCAGAGCTGCTTTAGCGATAGGTTTGAGTAAGAGGTCTTAAGAGGCACATTTAACACTGTCCATTAAGCATGGTGAGCTGGAGGAAGGCTTCCCCTGCATACATCATCCTGCACATTGCTATGCAGGCCAAGTGTGCTCACTGGGAGGAACGGTGTTTTTGATGAAGGCGAGAGCTTAATACTGCAGCTTTGGAAAGATCAGTTATCCATCTGCCAGCCATCTATCTTTGGCTATGGTACTTACCTGGCCTCAGTTATTACAGTATGTAACCGCTTCACAACCACTAATATATTTTTCTTTTCGTTCTCCCCGTGGAGTTGGGAAGTGCTATTACCTCTGTTGCAGAACTAAAAAGTGAGATTAAGGGTCAGATTTGTTGTGGCATTTAGATGCTCAATGGGATTTTCAAAAGTACCTGGTGCCTGGTGTAATAAGATCGTGGATCATGGGCTTTTTGATAGGTTTGAAAATCCTATTACTTGTGTCTTTTACTTCCTTTTTCACTCTTACTTTTAAAATTTTTGGCTTTTTCCCCTGGGACCCATAAGAAAGGTTCCCCTGATGCGTGCCATCACCCAGACAGGAGACTCTTCATCCACCTACCAGGATGCTGGTAGCTGGGACGGGAACAGCTGGATGGCAGTGGGAGGAAGCAGTTTATCTCGGTTCTGAATTCGTCATGTTTGGAAATCGGTGTAACTCTGTGGATAGCAGTGAACTTACCCTTCTTGCACAGCTCTGGCAGAGAGGTCAGAGACTGGTCTTCAAGACACTGGAGCAAAAAATTATCACCTCCCATGGTCAATAAAAAGGGCTTATGTGCCAATTGCTGGGATGGAAAATTCAAGAGCAGGAGCAAATAATGAAACAATCTATATTCATGCTGCCACCTTTCCAGCCTACTGCTGTAAGTACAGGCTTACACCTAGACGGATGTGAATCCTACTGAAAGCTCCAGAGTATCATACTGAAAAACAAATGTTGATTTTGAACAAATTATCTGTTCATCGCTAAATCATTTTCTTTCATTATTAGTCTCCAAATTGGTTCTGCTCTGGAAGACAGAATTAGGTTTAAAAGCAGAGTGTCTCTTAAACACTTGCTTTAAATGAAAGTATTCGGTAAACATTCCTCAAACCCCCTAGAGCATAAACTCCTCAAATGCTTTCTCTGCCTTTGCATAGATTTTTCAGCTCCTGGTTTAAAGACAGCTGTCTCAGGGATTCATTCAAGAAATCAGAAGATAATCAAATTAAATGCTTTGCAATCATATGCCCCTCTAATGACAAAGAAAACTTTATTAAGACCTTTCTGTCCTTGCTTACAGTAGCATAAATTGGGACAAAAGTCCTTTGCAAGCAGATAGAGTTACACCATTGTCAGACAGGCATGAGAGAGAAGAGTCAGGCTCCAAACCCACAGCATAAATACAAAACCACTCAGGCTGCAAGCACAAGGTTCTCAGCACTAGAAGAGCTGCACTTTGCTGTTCAAGTACTTGCATTCATTTCCATAGTTTTAAAGTTCTTAAAAATAAATAAATAAATAAATAAAAATTAAAAAAAAAAGGCTCTGGGCTTCAAAATGATATTTTTAAAGGGATGGTTTTTGGTTAATTCAGCATGTCAGCAAGATTGCAGCTGATTTAGGATGACGAGAGTGGGGGGTTCAGCTCAGCTAACTTTAAAAACACACGTGGGGCTGCAGGGAGTCAGTGGGTTACGGACCATCAGCAGAGCCCTGGTGTTGAATGCTTGTCCCACATCACACCAGGGACTATCAGGAGATGCTCGAGAGGAATATATGTGTCTCCAGGATGCAAGGAGCTCTGTAGGGACTAGGATGTGTCTCAAATTGCATGGGTTTTCATCACTGTTTTTAAGATTATCCTGCCTGTAGGATTCTGTTGGGTGGAGGAGGGAGAACAACTCACTCTCTTTGTTAGACATGAAAAGAGATTAAAACTTTGGGGTGACGTTATCTAATAGACTCCCAGGTGCTTGTTAGCTTGTTCAAAGCACGATTTTAACTCATTTTGGTGTTACAATGACTTGTGTGCATAAGGGAAGGCATGGAAGGAGAGGTCCCCTCTCGATCCCCCCAGCATGGGAAATTATTCTCTTATTTCCCAGCTCCTCACACGCTCCAGCAGAGCACTGGTGGGGGAGTCAGAGGCTGCTCCTGCAAAGGGCAGGACTCAAGTGCTGCTGCTGCAGATGAATGCATTTGCACTGTGGTGTCTGAGCGCTGTTTTGCACTTACAAGATTTATTTCTCCGTGGGCAGAGGAGCTACAAGATTAACAGATGAACAAATATGTTGAGACAGCCAAGACATCAAAGAAATTGAAGAGCCACTAGGATGCTGGAGAGCTGAAGAGTTGTCTGGCCATGGTTCCTGGGAATTATTTTATCCTCGGATTAGCTCAGCTGTCTCAGGGTTTGGACACATCCTCTGGTGAATTTGGCTACAGTGACTTAAGACATTACTGGCCCCAGCCATCTGCTTCTCCTCTGGAGGATCCTGCCTCTGGAGCAGAGGCAGCAGGAGGGAATGTGTGCCTGCATTCCAGCCGTGGCACCTCAATCCTGGGGGCTCAGTGCAAGCAGGGGGTCCTTAGTGTTCAGGGTAGACACCAGCCTGTGGGCTGTACCACACTGTATCCTGGGGTAGAAATCAACAGTGAAAATGTGGAGCAGACAGTGTGTTAGGCCACCGTAATGAAAGCCACCAGAGAGCATGTGCCAGAGCCCTAAGGCTGTGAGCTGTGACTATTTTTACCATAAAGAAATTCTAACAGATACTGGAAAGGCAGCTATAGCAACTGGGAGGTCAGAGGGAATCACATCCCAGGTAGCACTACTTCACGTCAGTCATTCTTTGCAGGCTTGCAGGCTGTTTTTCCTCTATGCAATCTGCAATTCAATCAGGAAAAATAAAAAATAAAAAAAGAAAAAGAAAAGAGTACCAGCAGTTTTAACCTTAGGTTCCTCATACAGGAAACAGCCAAGGGGTGAAACCAGCAGAGGGATCAGAAGAAGGTTTATGTAGGATGTAACTCCCCTGTGGAGAGCAAACAAAAAGCATCTCAGAATAGTTGTGCAGAGGCTGCTAACCAGGAGACAGTGCTTGCTCCTTGGGCTGTATGTCCTCACTTCTCTGAAATTTAGATTTAGTTGAGTCAGTCAGGAAATTACAGATGAGTCTGGGGTCTTAAGGGAAGATGTTTGAAACCCAGCAATATGAAGACACCAACAAGAGGGAAAGTCATAACTTGGAAAGTGCCACACAGAGGAAACCGTGCCTCTGCTTTATTGAACTGTTGGCTGCAATAAATACAGCCGAATTCCCTGTCTCCCATAATGTTGTCTCAGTACCAGCAGGAGTCCATTTAAGAATATACTTACTGGCACAAATGATTATGTATGAAGAACAGAGAAACAGCTGAAGTGCTGCTGCAGTAATGCAAGCAAATCCTAAAAGATGCCCAAGAAAGCTGGGTGTTGGATTCTGCCCTTGAGTTTTCCTTTGTCACCGTGATTGCTGCTACCTGACCAAAGCACTGCAAGCAGAGGCTTTTCTGTTCGTCTTCCTGCTCACTTCAGCTGGTGAGATCATAGCCTGGATTTTCTGATAGCACAGTAAATAAATTGTGATAAAATCAACTAGGAGGACATTGCTAGAGAGGGTGAAATGTTTTTTATTATTATTATTTACATTTTATTATTATTATTATTATTTATACAGTAAGTAATAAGAGACTGTTTTATAAAGAAGAGACAAGTATAATACAAGACCTATGAAGGAATAATTAGCAAGAAAGACTGAACCTTGCACTTCTAGATCTTAAAGCATTAACCTCAATTGCCTGAACTAAAAGGTTTGGCTGTGTTTAGCCAGTGCTGTAATAGGGTTGTCAGATCTCTCTGGCATATCCACAGTTAGGAGGGGTCAAAGCACACCGGAGGGTGCTGGCTGTGAGCACTACGGTGTGAGCGTAGGACTGAGGACAAAGAATTTTGGGGTGTCTGCATCTTTTTCATCTGTTTTCTTATGTCATTAAACTTTCCTATAGTTCACATTATAGGGAGTCATGCGAAAGAATTTGTTCCTGTTTAAGCAGTGGTTTCAGGAGGAAAAGTGCTTGCACTCTCTGTGTAGCTATGCTGCTTTGCTAATATCCCCCATTAGTATTCATTAGTTACAAATCTGAGCTTGTGTATGAGGGAGTCAGTCACAGGGGAAGCTTTATTGCACCTTGCATCTCATTCCAGAATTTACAGCATAGCAAAGTTCATGTGAAATGTTAGCAGATTGAATTTGTGATGTATTTTACCATGATTTCTTCAATATGATTTCTTTCCACTGACTAAACCAGGCACGGATCTGAACTTCAGTAGGTCCTAAGCTGCCTTGCAATGGGCAGCCAGGCTGTTCAAGCCTGAGGTTAAGCACGCACATCAAACCCAGCAGACTCTGTAACTCCCTTTTCTGTTGCAGACTGGAATCACCTACACGCGCGTTGGTGATGGAGGCGCCGAAAGGCATTGAGATCAACGCTGAGGCCGGCAGCTTGAAAGCCACGTGCAGGACAGAGCTCAGGCTGGAATCCAAAGATGGAGAGGTAAGCGAAGATTGTCAAGCCTTGTGGCAAAAGCAAAGTAAGCCCCAGATCTGCAGATTTATAACCTCCAGGTTCACTTAGCAGCTCCATTTGAAACAGTCATTTAAAAGCACTGGTGAAGCAACCTTCATAGCTTAGGTTGTGCTAGGAGTGATTGAACATATCATATGCAAACAAGGCTCACTCTGTAGAGAAGGCTGATTCATTTTTTTTAAAGTGCTTGGATAATAGCATCTGTTGTTCAAGCAAATTTATGCAGCTGTAAAGTACACAGTGCTCCTAAATTCTTTGTTTCCTTGTCACTTTAAAACAAGATTTACTTGGCCAACATAATTAAATCCTTTATCATACATTTTTCTATAAGAAGAGCTTAATTCACCTGTATTGATCTGAAAAGCTTTTGTAGCTGATATTTTCATTTTGGAAAGAAAGGGAATATTAGGAGACAGAGGTTGTTACATTGGGGAGGCTTCTAAAGGGAAAGAGAGAATAACTAAAACTGATAACAGAACAAAAGTAAAATAGGTCTTGAGTTAAGCCTCTTCTGGTGTCTCACAAATACGTGTGCACACCAGTTCTCATTCCTTCATCCCGCCACAGTTGTGGAGGACGCTGAAAGATGGGGATGATGGGGAACCCAAGGAGAGCCTCGGCAGAAGGCTTCCCATAAAACACAAACCTGTCACCAGCAGAGCTCCAATATGGCTTGATGTTTTCCTATGTTAGTGTCAGGTATGATTCCCAGATCGGGATTCTTACTGCAATTCCTGTTGTTTCTAAATGTTGGCATTTTAATATATTCCAAAGCCTGATCAGGGTTTTAAAACAAAACAACAAAACAAAGCAAAACAAACAAAAACCCCTACCTAATATACTAAAGTTGAAATCCAAGGCATTTCATGACTGCAAGCAGCTCCCTTTATGTTTTTAACACTAATTGCCCTTAAAATGCATATATTGACCTGTCTATTTCAGGCGATTAGATGGTTGGATACTAAAACAGAAGCAGCAATTTTTCCTGTAATTGCAAGATAAGAGCAAATACTGTCAATCGCCTGTGATATTCTGGCCTGCAGGTTATCTGACGCTGCCCTTCTCAGTAATATTACAACACTTCCCTGCAGCCGCCACGTGTCTGGGAGCTGCCACGTGTTCACTTTTATGTGCTGCCTTGTAAAGAGAAATTCGGGTCTGTTATGGCATTTAAATATTTGTTTATTATGTATATATATGGTTATATATATGTTATGTATATATGTGTTTACATAAAATATACGTAAAAGTCAGAGCCATGAGCCTGCAAGGAAATGGGATCACAGTGCCACAAGTCCCAGCAGAGGAGAGGGGTTATTGTGTGGAGGTAAACTGTACATTCTTCCCCAGGCAATGAGGCATGTTGCTGGGTGCTACAAGGGTTCACCCAGGCACGGACATGCCCCTGAAAGCTGTGAAAACACAGTGGGTAGATTAACAGAGAAAAAATGGAGGTCTTAGGAGGCTCATGGTAAAGGCAGGTAATACACTCAGCCAGGTTTATATCAGACTTTCCCCAGCTTCACACATTTGCCTGCCAAGTTTTTGTAAAAGCTCAGTTGTCCAAAGGATGCTTCCTTAAACACAGGATCTAAATTAAAGCAGTAACAGAGATTTCACTAATTCTCTCTCTTTTTTCTCTCTCCCCCTCTCCAACTTCAGATAACATTGAATTCTGCAAAAATCAAACTACCTAACTTGCCTCAAGGATCTTCCTCTTCTGCAGGGTCCAGGCAAAAAATCTACGAGCTCTGTGTGTGTCCCAATGGGAGGTTATTTCTGTCTCAGGCAGGCACTAGCTCGACCTGCCAGATAAATACAAGCGTCTGCCTTTGAGAGACAATTTGCAGTGGGGCATTGCAGGCAGCACAAAAGCCAATTCTGGTCTCGCAGATTGCAGCTGCCAACTATTTTTACTAGAACACAGAAAGCCTATCAAAGACTTTTTTTGTGCGCGCGCGTGTGTGTGAATATATATATATAAAATATATATATAAAATTATATATATCCTCTGTGTAAAATGATGTTTCAGTACAAGGAATCCCAGGGTGACCCTGTTACATTTCTGTAGCATTTCTCTTTCCCCCACCAAAATTTACTGGTACGATCTACTGAATTAGACTTGATGCTCCCCTGGACCCTTCTGTAATTATATAGTCTAATGATCACCCCTTGTTTTTGATCATCTTCTAAGAGCAATGGGATTGCTGGCTGGTCAAGACCCTGGAACCAATGTAGACCCACCAACATACAAAGGGGAGAGTAGCGTCTCTGATTATTTTTGCACCATTAAATCAGCGGCATGAGAAAAAGAAAATGGACAGATGTGCTGTGCTGGTTGCCTAGAGTGATCCAAGATACCTGCAGTTAAACTGCAATCTTTAATTTTCACCTGAAGCATGACTCCCTGTTGGGAGAGATGGATCCTACTTGGCCAGTAGGAAAGTCCTGATCTTGCTGGACTGAGCATTTGCTGAAGGGGTTCGATTCTTGGCCGTGCTTGCAATGGATGCCTTGTGCTATTCAAGTGTGACTCATCGGCTCTAACCTTAACCTAAAGTCATCTCTGTGCTAACAGAACTAGCATTGTATTTAGTTCTTGAAAGGAAAAAAAAAAAAAAAAAAAAAGTGAAGGTTGGACTAAAATAGAAAAGCCTTGAACCTCCTCAATTAACAGGTGTCTTGGATCACCCTACATGCTCTCTGTTACCACCTTCAATTTTGAAAAGACCTAATGTACCTTGTGAAGGTGAAATTTAAGATTCCGACATTACCTACCAATACCTATAGAAACTGAGAAAATTACCTGTTCTCTCCATAGAAACATAGAAATTCATATATATTGGGTGTATAATTTGAATGTTATGCCAGAATTTTTGTCATCTTTCTATTCAGGGTATGCAGTCCAAGATCACATAAATTTCGCAGAGATTGCAAATATCAGAGACGCTGACAATGTAACAGATTATTTCTTTCAAGAATCTATAAAGATTATGACAAATTCAGATTACTGGAAGCAAAGGCTTTGGATGGTTATTCATCTGGAATTTGAGTCCAAAAAGCTCTGTGGTTGAATCTCTTCATGGGTTCATTTTCCTTACTGAAGTCCAGGAGTCACTTACGGGCAGGATAAAACATGCATTTGATCTGGTAACATAATTTCCCTTGTTGAAGTTTTGAAAAATACTGAGAAGAGCCCAGATTTTTTAATTCTGACCCATAACTGCATCCATGTGCATGCAAAAATCCTTGAAAAACAAATGAACTAATTATCACAAAAGTGTTCAAGTCACAGTAAATCTCACAAGGACTGCAAGGTTTCTAAGTCGCGGAGATGCTATTGAAAATATTACCTTGTATGCAAATACGACAGATCTGTGCCCGTCCCTAGTCATATCTAAGCAAAGCTGGTATTCCTCAAGCCATTTTCAAGATAAAATGTAGCTGACGATAATTTTTAGAAATACTTAGCCCTTTCTTTTTTCTTCTTCTTCTTCCTTTTTTTTTTTTTTTTTTTTTACATATTTCCATGCATTTTCGTATGGTCTGGAGAGTACCAGGGTTTGATTTTTTTTATTTTTATTTTTTAATGATCTATTTTGGCCTAATCCAAAACTGGCTGGACTCAATGGGAAGATTTCTATGAAGTTTGGATTAGATGTTGCTGCCTAACACAGCAACATTCCCATAAAATTTATTCCTGAAAGAGGATTGAGTGATTTATTTCAGTGATGCTTTCAGATCAATGAATGAATTCACACTATTTGTTAATGAATGATTCCTGTAATTATTATGTCTTGAGTCAATGTTCGAATGCAAAGGGTCACCCAGGATAACAATTGTATTGGGACACAGGACTATACCATCTCTGTTCAAAGAGGGGAATTGTGCCTATGCCTTAAGTCAATGCACTCAGCAAGGAGAAGCACATCATATTTATCTTGTTACTAAAACTAGTTCATCTGGGGGGAGGGACAGGAGGGTGTCTTGGGATCTGGTTGTGCAACTTAGATGTTAATGAAATGCATTTAGACTGTAGGGGCACCAAGAATTATACCGATTTTTTATTTTAGTTTAGTTTTAACATGTTATATACAGCAAAATACTGTGTACGTTACCTCTGGGACCACAACAGAAGTCCCATTCAACGTCCTACATTTACTGTAGAATTTCTTCCTTGTTTCATTTAATACTGATCATAAACCTTATAGTAAGCATGGCCCAATTCATAAACAAATCCTGCATGCACAAGCAATGTAGTGGTTGTGAAAATACATGCTGCAGGAAGAGTATCCTGTACAGAAAACGAGTTGCATTAACTTTCCCTTCCCTGGGGGTGTCAGTGCTAGTGGGAAACATGGGGCTGAACACAAGGACTGACCCAGCAGGGATGCTGCCTCCTGATCTCCATGCTCTGATCCCAGGAGTTTGCTGGCTCGGTCCTCATCCCCACACACCATTTAGCTGCTGTGCTGAGCACTGCTTTCCCAGCAATTTCATTTTGAGTGGTTGGTCTTCTTAGCTGAGCTCTTGGACAAGGTTATCACCTTTTCGTATTAGGAAGGCTACAAAACTGCCTGAGGGCATTCAGCTATTTATTTTGGTATGAATTTCTATGGGGAAGCTGTTAGGGAACAGCCTTAGACATCTGTGCCATCACTACAAAGTACTGTTTCCTGCAGAAAGTTTCTTGGACATGACTTTAATTATGCCTGTGTAAAGGAGTTCCAGTTACTTCAATATCCTTTACAATCATATCCCCATCTTAAAGAGCATAACATGATATGTTGTGTTGCTGGAGAGATCGAACCTATATAGAGACTTGAAAACCATTTGAGCCCCACTTGAGGTTTAAGACCCCCTTTGGATGATGATGCCCGTTCTTGCCCTGGCCTCATGACTCGTCCCCTGGTGTTCAGTGAGTGGCAAGCCAGAGCAAACAGGACTGCAGGTTTGACATCCCATGGGAAAAAAGGCATTTTGTTTAAGAAGTGACATGCAAACACATCACGTTTCATAGTTTGTTGGCTGGGGCACTGGTGGAGTGACAAACTCACCTGTTCCAAGGGGCAGATGCATGAGACTCCCATTTCGTCCTGCCTTGCCCCAAATCCACCCAAATTTGCTTTGCCTTTATGGGTTGGTTTTCCTTGAGTTCATCCATGTTGCAACCTTCCTGACTGGAATTTTGTATGTATGCTCTACCTGCCAAAAACAAACAATGGTTTGTGTATTTCTTTATGAATTGGGCCTGCAATTTTGTTCAATTGAGCATTTGCTATGAGGGGAGATGCCATTTATCTCAAATCAGAGTTTAGTTTTACCTCTCAACACTAAGGCAAGGCTGGGGTGGATGGTGAATTTGTTTATACCGAGCTCAGTGGAAGAGACCCCAACAACTTCATGGCCTGAGCTAGAGCAGGAGCTTGACGGGTGAAAATATGGGGCACTGATGCCAGTGGAGACACTGCCAGCTATTTCGGTGGCTGTGGAGCTGACCTCTGACTTTGCACTGTGTACGATCCTGCATTGCAGCTATGTGCATTAAAAACATTGAAATGCTGATCAAGGGACTGTGATACTAATGTCAGTATACCTTAGGCAACCAGTTAATGATAAATGCTTTTATGTGTTTAGTTCTTAACTCTACAGGGCTTTGGGACCTTGTTAAATTTGCTTTAAATGCTACACTTCAGTGCACAGTCGGGAAAATGACTGTCAGTGCTTACCTGTACTCCAGTACCTGAGCCACATGTCATGTACGACCCTTCTGTGTGGATGTGGGGAGGGTTAAAGCAAAAAGACTTTGTCATTAGAAAAAACAGAGATACTAATACCAATTGTACAACTGTATCCATTCTCCATGTCTTTCGGTTTGTTTGTGTTCTTTTTTTTTATTTTGTTGTTGCTGTTTTTGTTAGTTTTGTTGTTTTTTTTTACCCTTTTTTGAGGTATATTACCCAATAGTCAGTGAAATGGGTAGCTTTAGAGTAAAAAGAAATGTTAACACTAAAGGAAGTCATTGAAAGGGGAAAGCCAGTAACTACTTGACTAGGTATAAGGCCTCTCCTAGGTATACATTTTTAGAAAACTAAGCATGTGCAGGAGTGATTTTTCTTTGTTTCTCTCAGTCGTGTCTTGTCAAACATCTGTATTTTAAGAGTTGTGTTTTTTTTTCTCCATTAATTATAAATATCATAATGCACAAGCAAAAAAGTTTAAGGCATAAGCCTAAAAATACCATCTGCAATATATGGTACAGCAAAACGATGTTTAAATCAAGAAAACCCTCCCTAGAAATTGTTTCAAGGTTAAGGAGTGATTTCTGTGGAACTTCTGAAGATGTCCAGTCAGTCTGCATCACACCTGGTTTGCAGTGACAGATGGTTTTCAAGGAAATGAACTTTTGTTGTCATAAAATACACGAACACACGCACGCATATATATACACATGCTCACATACAATTTTCTTTATATTTGCTGTTACGGCTTTAAGTTTCACATTGCAAAAGACGGTGAGACAAAGACCAAAGACTTACAGAAATTAATCCCTTCTCTGGTTGCCCTCATGCCTGAAATGCATTAACTTTAATGGTGCTTTTTGGAACCAACCAGGAGAAATACAGGTTTATTGCAAAACAGCATTTGAGAGAGTACAGTGGCAGGAAAACTTTAACTTCTTTAACAGGGAGGAAAGGAAATAAAGTGAAGGTCTTTAAACATATACAGAGGGTAAGGTTACCTGAAAATTGAAACATGCAGAAATAACCAAAAAATTAAAAGACATCCTCCCAGGCTGAAAGTATAAATAAACTGAGGAAATGTTACTGGCTGTGCACTTCCCTGCACTTGAGCATCAGCCGGTGAGGGATGCTGGTAGGTTTTGGTAGGGTACTTTGTGGATTTCTCAAGGGCAGGCAGGTGTGGGGCTCTTGGGCTTTCAGAGAGGACATGAGCAAGAGAAGGATGGCTCCTGTAAAGCCATCTGAATCTTCAGTCTTAAGAATTCTTAATACCCTGCTTGGTGAAGAAGAATGTGCTGTAATGATTTAATGATTTCATTTTAAAGTGCATGTAGTAAAAATAAGAAAGTTAGGAGCTGGGGTTTTTGTGTGTGTGTTGTTTTTTTTTTTATTTTCTTTTCTTTTTCTGTGTGTTTTTTTGTGTGTGTGTGTGGTTTTTTTTGTTTGGTTTGGTTTGTTTTTTTAACAGCTGACATTTTAAATTTGGAAATGCCATCATCCAGAAATCACCTGAAATCACCTGAGCAGATGCAGGGAGCATTCCTGTCAAGTTCTGGCAATCAGGAGATTGGTGTATTTCAAATCTAAACACAGCAGCTTCTTTATTCTCATTGCTGTTGTTGTTGAGGAATGCAGTCACAGTAACATTTCCATTTTCCCCATTTTAAGCTTTTCCATCAGTTCTGAAATTGCTGTGTAATGTTTCGGTAGCCAGTGTTCTGCCACACACACGGGGCTGTGTTCAGGTGGCTGCGGTCCCCAAATGCCATCTCAGCTTCTAATGTCTCCAAAGACCAAAATCAGCAAGCATCAAGCATGAAGCAGTAGCACTAAGTTGAAATTTAGGCCTTTTGGGTAAACTCTCCATGGCAGTTGCAGTGTTTTCACAGCTGATGTAGCCAAGCTTGTGGCTGTGATTGGAGCAGGGTTAAACACTGATGTGGCGCTGATGAGATTATTCAAGCAGGAGCGAAGTAAATTAAAGAAGGCAGGTAGGAGGGAGAGGGAAGAAATGGCAAGAGACATCACCCTAATCACGGTAATGCAGCAAACTTCTTTGTCTGTTTACACTATTATACTTTAAATTAATAACATCCATTTTACTAAATATGGTAGCAATTATGTTTGATCTTTCCTGGTGCACAGTGGAATTGCTGTCACTGAAAGCACTTACAGCCTGGGCTGGATAAGATTGCTAGGGTGTTGTTTCCGTCCACAATAACCACAATGGCTTGGGGCTTGGATGGAAATTATTGTGAATAGCTTGTATTTAGAAAGCTTTTAAATCTACTGTGGTTGAGAAGCACATGGTTATGCACATATAGCCCTGAGGCTTTATCATTTAAAACTCTCTTGTCCTGCCACTTGAATTGCATTGTGCCCTTGTGAAAAGTGACACACTTTCTTTATGCAGGAAAACATGGATATTTAAAGCTGCAGGATTTTTTTTTCCAAATTGAACAAGAAAATATAACCATAGTGTACCATTGAGACTTCCCATCCAAGTCACTTCAAGTTAGAGATCTGAGTCCCTTAAAAATTAATTTGCTACAAGTGTAATTCCCGTGGGAAAGTCAGCCCTCGTGTCACTTCCAGGAAATGTCTCACCTTATTACAGCTTGAAGTCTGCAGTGGCTGGGATCTTTTGCCACTGGTAAATCAGTAGCAGTGGGCTGCCTGGTCAGACGAAGCCACATTTCCTTTGGGGCTACTCATCTCCATGGGCAGGGTGAGTTTTGTTAGTTTTTAACCAGTACTTAAAAGTAGGAAGGATGTGTCCACTGTGATGCAATATGTAGTTTGTCGAATCTTTCTACCTGCAAGAGAAAAATGTCAGAAAGAAAAATTTGTGCAGAAGTGTTGCATTTACATTGTTTCCTGCTCCCAAATGCTTCAGATAAAAACATGCAGCCTTAGTAAAAAGGTCTTTTTTTTTTTTTTTTTTTTTTTTTTTTTCCTAAGATTAGATGGACGTGTTGGAGCCTTTCATCAGGTCCATCCCAAATGGAAAGTCTCACTATTTCTAACACTTTCACTATGACAGGAGTAGGCCCATTGCAAAGCATAGGTCATGTGCATCTTTGCATGTAGCAAGAATTTAGAATTGCATTGCACTTTCACATTTTTTCCCCATTCAAAATGCTTAGCCACTGATAGGAAATAAAGCTTTCTGAAGCCTGCCTACAGCTAAATGTGTTATCGCTTTCTAAAGCAATGTAGTTTCTTTGTTCTTTTAAAGATTTCCTCATAACAGAGTCCTTGAAACATCTTGAGGCAGGCTTACGCTGGAGAGCAGAAGAATAATTATTTGTGGGCGGTTCTATTTTTACTGAAGGCTGGATTATAGTTGAAAAAATGTTGCTGTTAGAGTTTCTCCCACACTTACTTAGCTGCAAACACCACCACCCCCAACACTACAGCGAGATTTCTCCCTGGATAGCTGCCTGCAGAGCAGGGAGTTAGCTGCTCCACTAAGCAAGAGCCTGCTAATTCTGTCTTCATTTGGGTCCTCCTCTGGGTTTGCGCACTTACTACCAGTGCTATATTTGATGTAGCAGCTAATGAAACACTTTGGCAATGCTAATGATTTTACAGATGGATGTGTACATGCAGTCTAAGTGGTATAAATAATGGTGGCGGTTATTGGTTGCTGTTTTAACAAGCCCTTGATCACCTTGAAGGCATCCAAGGGATGTCCCTAGTAGGCTGCCTGCCCTCGGGCAGCCTGTGAGGTGGGGAGGCTGGGGGCTGGCATTGCCCTTTCTCGTTGATCTCCGTCCCATTGCCAGGTCCTCTGCACAAGGAACGGTGCCTGCCTTGCAAGGCTGGGCTGGAGCAGTGCAGCAGCTTGCACAGGACAGGCACTTGACTCTGTAGCTGATGTAAATCAGGATGGGGCTCCGTTTAACTCACTGGTAGCCTATACCATCTGAGGGTTTTCCCCAAAGGTTTGAGTACCCTGTCTAAACCACCATGATCCATTCTCTAGCCAGGTGATTTTGGGGGCAGTACGTGCAGCAGGAGGTCTCACCAGGGCTCAGGGGCTCTGCTGCTCCCGTGCACGTTAGGTCGGGGCTGCACTGTGTGCGGAGTGGCTTCCACAGGGCGGGCACTGCTGCAGGAATTTGCTTTCTTGTCCCCTCCTGTGGGTTACCAGAGAGAGCACAGAAGTTAGGAGTAACAAATCCTGCCCTTGCTCGGCAGAGTGAGAGCATGCCAGAAGCCTCATAAAGAGCAGATCTGAACAATTATCACACCCTGTGTATATCAAAGAAGGGCTCAGTTGATAGCACTCACACCCAGATTTCTCCCTAGATCAGAGCTTTTCCTGAGCCATGAGCCAGATCTCGATCTGGATCTGCACTGTGCAGTACTCTGGGTGCAGGGAAGGGATTGACCTGCTGGATCTGACTCAGATCCGTTTGATTTTTTTATTTTAATTTATTTTAGTTTTTGCCCACCCCTTATCGAATTAGTTTCCTTGTGCACGAATGCCAATAGAGTTGCTGATATTAACCCAACACATGCTCCGTGTAATTAGACCCAACAGCAGAACAACATTCAGTGTGAGTTGAAGCAAATCCCCATTCATCTACAGCAGTAGCATAAAGGCATGACCCATATGCTATGGCAATTTTCATCTGTGATGGTTAAAATACCTTGTCTGACCTCTACTCTGATAACCACCAATGACCTTGATATTGTAAACAGGACGAAATTAATTTAAAGTCTTATCATAGTTCTCATTAAGAAATTCAGATTTGTTTGGCTTTTTTCTTTTTAATTTATGTATGTGTGTGGTTGTGTGGGAAAATATAAAGCTTTTTTGTATCAAATAACATCAATCCTTGCACACTCTATGCAAAATTTTGTAAGCATTGCAATAATGCTATGAATTACACAAGGAACTATTTTAACTTTATTACACTTTCTGTATAAAAAAAATTTGTATTTAAATGATTTCAACTGCAATCTTGTAAAATATATTAATAAAATAATGATTGTTAAGAAGGAAAGAGATGTTGAGTTTTTTTGTTTGTATGAGCCTGACAAATATGATTTAGACCTGAAGCATTCATTTGTCTGTAGGATATGGTTGGAGTGTGTTTGTAAGGTATGTCTGTATTATTTGCATGTGTCTGTGTGTCCATAGGATGTGCCAGACTGCTTCATACGAGTGATCTGAATCTCAGCATCAAGTCAGTGGATATATTCATGCCAAAACATGCTGTAGAGGAAGAAATGATGGGGACATCTTGCTTACAGTTTGGTTGAACTTTGCCCTTGTACAGTAGGAGTCTCTCAGCCAAGCAGTGCTGTGGGCACAAGGATCCTGCCTGAGCACCACAAACCTCTCAGTGACGATCACTTGGTGGATCTGGTGCTGCTTGTGCTCCAAACCAGCAGCACCCTGGGGTTTCCACAGGCTGGGTGGGGGACCAGAGCTAGGTGCATGCATCCAGGAACAAGCCCCTGTCTGTGCACAGTGTGGGGAACATGAGCTCAAGTCCGCCTGGAAAAAAATAAAAAATAAAAATAAAACAAAACAACAACAACAACAACAAACACACAGCAGCTTGGACCAACTGGTTGCTTTAATGATCCATCAGTTCTACTTTAATTGGCTAACTAATCAGATGCTCAGGGTGATTCTGCACATGCCAGGCAATCACTTGTGAGGGCATTTTGCAGGAGCTGGATTTTAAATATGAAGTTGTTCACCATGGATTTTGTCGGTAAATGAGAACATTGATTGAGGCTCATTAGCTGAACGAATAGCAAGAATTCAGTCCAGCTGAAAAGACGTGCATGCCTTCCAAATGCACAGAGCATGAGCCCAGTCATCGCAGCTGAGGTATCACCAGGGTCCAGGCTGCAGGGGTACGTGTTTACCCGTTTGGGAGAGGTACTGTTTACCAGGCTTCAAGTAAGTTCACACAGAACTGTTCAGTGGACACACACAGTCTTTTGCTCTCTGGATTTTGGACTATTTGCAATTTTAAACAATCAAATAACAACAAAAATATTAAAAAAAAAAAAAAACACAGAACATATTTCAGCTGAACTTCAGGTGTCATTCTTGGCCTGAGTTTGCAAGTTCTAGCAAATTGACAATGAAACGATTCATAAGTTAACCCTATTTCAGCACCATGTTGCCAGGGACTGCACAGCACCAACAGGAGCTGCAGCCAGCAGTGCCACAGCAGGCAGTGGCCGCATCCTTCACCAGGACCAGCAACCTCCTCCTCGGCTGTCTCACGTGTGTTGAGATTTAAGCAGGGTGGAGTTATGAAATTCAGCCTTAACAGCTGCATTTTCAGTGCCCCTGTATTAGAAATGCTAAGTGGTGGTACTCAGCACCAATGATATTTTAAGTGGTTTTGAAAGCCTGGAAAGCTTTGGTTAAAAACAGGTTTCATTTTGCAAAATCTACTCCCTGGAAAATTATCAAAAAGCAATTTCTTCTCAGATTTTTTGCCTTTCCGTTTTTAAGAAGAACTTCCTGATTCCTGCTTTCTTTCCTTGATAAGTAATCATAGGTAAATATCCCTATAGGTAATTCTTTTTTTTTTTTTTTTTTTTTTTTTTCCTAAGTAGCAGAAAAATCATCCAGGAAAAAAAAAAAAAAATCATAAAAGCCGGAAAGAATCACTGAGATCAAATGAATCCATTTCATACTCTGTAAAATGATAAAAACTTCAACATTTTAAAATTTTATGTGCAGCTGGATTTTTGTATTTTTCATCTACGTCTAGCACAGACAAGTTTCTGCTGCAGAAGTTCAGTTGTTAAATCAGGGTGATTATTTTTATTTTTATGAACAGAGTCCAAAAATCAGTGATGAGAAGTATCTGTTTTAACAGCTTTTCTCCAGTGCTGTGACCTTGATTCTTCTGTCCTTAAACTGAACAGAAAAATCCTCTTGAATTTACTGATGAAGGTTCAGACCTAAATAGCTCCAGTGCCAAATGTATCCCAGAGGAAAATTATATGGCCTCATTTAATAGTGAAAAAGCAAGAAGTTTGGCCAGCAGCTGAAACTTGGCTTTTTTTTCTGCAGTCATTTCCGAATAAAAAGCAGAGTGTAGGTAGTCTTTAAATATGTATTTCACACTATCAGGCTATTGTAATAAACATTACTGATATGATCTGCACTTTTCACAATTAGGGTTTGTGAATAGGCCTTCACATAACAGCTCTGCTTCAGGCCATCATACAACCAAGCTTGTGTAACACCAGCTCTGGTATTTTCCCCTTCACACCCACAGGGACATTTTTTCCCCTACTTCTAGCCTTTGCTTTCAGTCTCAAAAGAAACATCGCAGTGCAGGCAGAATACACACCACTGCCTCCTCGCTGAGGAATGCATGTACCATCTGCTTGGCCCCATTCAGTGGGTGTGTGCAAGGAGGTAATGGCACAAAACACCATTTAAATCTCTCAGACAACCACATGTGGCTCAGTTTCCTCCTGCTGCTGGGGATGGACCCCTCGTGGGGCTCCTCTTTCCACCTCACCTTCCTCAACAAAACTGGGCCCATACAGCTGCCTGGCTGTGACCCACAAGTATTGTGAATGACAGCAGCCCCCAAGTAGACAGGAAGGCCCCAGTGTTGCTTGTTATTTCAGCACCCTTTCAGACAAAGTATATCTGCATTGCCTGCCATAAACTCTACCAACAATTTCAGCGTAGCAGCCAAGTGCTGCAAGTCAACCATAAGATGCTCTTCGTGATTGAGGTGGGCTTTTACTCGTTGAATACAACTCTTGCATCTGCTTTGACAGATTGGGGAGTTGTAACAACAACAAAAAAAAAAGAGTCAAGAAACAATATGAACATGCCGAAAATGATGCTGTATCTGGGATGCAGCCAAGCAAACGTGGGGTGCCCCATAGCAGGACACCCACAGAAAGCGAAAAGTCTCAGGAGGAGCAAGCTGAGGGTATGGCCCCGCTGTGTCCCACATGACACATTCATATGGGTTTCAGTGCTCTGACAGGAACAAACTGAGGCCCCAGGGTGGTAATAAGCAATGCTAGAGCTGGCACTGGGCACAGGAAGGGCTGCGTTAATTTAAATGTGCCCTGTCCCCAAGCACAACCTTTTGGAAACCGTTCCAACAGCAGCCGAATGCCAAATGCAGGGTGAGAGCTGGACACCCAAAAGCTTGCATTGATTTCCAGTATCAGCAGGCTGATGAATAATAAGCGCCTGCTTAGGAAGAGTGTTTTTGCACACACACATGCTTGCTTGGAGATGGGGGGAACACATTTCTGAATGATATGTATTTCTGTGTCGGTTCTAGCACCTTCAAAAACATTTGGTTATTTCAAAAAACCCCAGTCTCAAAAGAGATTTTTTTTTGCAACACAACCGTCTTAAACCATAATAACCAAATTTGAAAATAAATATCATCCAACATAATGAGGCTAACAGAAAAACAGCTTTAGTGGAACCATCAGGCTGTGAATGCTCTGAGAGCTCTACGCACCCATGAACAAAGCAAAAAGAAAGGAGAAAAGCATTGTCACTTCCAAGAAAACCCACAACCCACCACCTACACGATGAACTTTTAAGCACAGAATGCAACATGCAATGAATTATTTATGGATTAATCTGCAGTGAAGAGTTTAGAAGGCAAAGGAAACACAAACTCATGGCACAGCCCTGCCAGGACAAGGGAAGGGACGTGAGTGCTGGGCGCTCCTGGCCAGAAGACATCTAAGAGTGCATGCAAGGATTTTCACACTAAGAAAGTTTAAGACAAACAGTTGTGGCATATACCAACCTGATATTCTCATAGCCTCTGACCCTACTGCACCACCATATATCATTGTTCAGGTGACAGACACAAGCACTTTTTGGTCAAAGGCATTTGGACCGCTCCAGCAGGGCAGTCACTACTGTTCACCTTTTTCCCCACTGCACTGGTTTTGTGTTAAGGTAAAGCACAAGTACAGTCAGTTGTGTTTAAAGGCTAATGACAGGAACAAAGAAATCACAGATGTAAAGGCCACATCCTGCTTTTACATTAATTCTTTGTAGCCTGCCTACAAAAAGGGGCTGTCCCTGCCTAGTGCTGTACAGGCTCTGTAGTGCATGGGCCACTCAGCTCCGCAAGCACAGGCCTTTAGCATGGCATTAAATTAATGCCTTCGTGGTGGGTCCTGCCTGGGCCCTGTCCCCAGGCCCAGCGTGGTGGGGCACAGCCCTGCCACACAAGTGGGACCTGGGTGTTTTGCAGTGCCAGGATGGAAATCTTGTGCCCAGACAGACTTAGCAAAATTGTAGGGGAAAAATAACCAAACATAGAAAGGTCTGAGTAGGCCTCAACTCAACATGCCTCATTCATTTCCATTTTACTTTTCTGTTTCAGATTTGGATTTTGGATCTCTGTAGATGACCACTGTTAGGGAGCCCAGTTTGAGATACACCTGCTGCTTTGCTCTTTCCTTCTTCAGGAAGGTGATGCGAGACAGCAAAAATAACAGCAGAAATACTGAAAGCTCTGCAACCCTAGGGCAAGTGCAAGCAGTTCCCAGTGAATTCAGTAGGCATTGTGCCTACACATGGACTGCTGCTCCCATCTTAAAGATACCGAACAGCAGGCTCAAAATGAAAGAGCCAAAGGTTGGTGTGATGTGAATGAGAGGGTTTAGATCCAGATTAATCAAAACCATAGGCTGCTTTGGCTCAGGCGACTTGGTCTGGGCTACGCACTTCATCAGAAATACAAGACTAAAACAAAGAACCATCAGGGCTAAAACAAGAAGATAAAAAAGGGAAAGAAAAACAGAAAAAGCAGTAGAACAAGTGTTCAAGAGTGGGGTGTTTTTCTTTTATGCCTCCAGGTTTCTGCATTCAGGCACTGATAAGCCCCATATTGCCGGTTTCTCTCTAAACTCAGCTGCTCGTACAGGGCACTGTACTTCTCTGTGTTCTCAAGGCTTCCCCTCAGAGCTCTGGAGAATCCAAATCCCCAGGGAAAGAGTTTTGCTGGGGTGGAGGTGACAGCCTTGCTCCAAGGGCAGCCCAGGTAGCCCTGAGACCCTCTGCTGCTGCCCTCAGAAGAATAATTTTATCCATAATTTGCATGAGGACTGCAAGGAGGACCTTAAGATAAGCCTAAGAAAGTGCAGAAATGTAGATGGCAGGCATAAACAAGACATTCATTAAGTTACAATGAATTATTTGCAATTAGAAAACACTTATAAGCTGCTAAATTCCATTAACATTTCATGGCCCATATAAAGTGACCCCTAATTGCATGTTAAAGAAGGACCTGTCTTTTTATGTTTCCATCTCACCACATAAAAAATAATTAGGTGAGGAGCACATTGTCCAGACCGGCCCACTATGCAGCAGGAGGCTAGAAGCTGCAGTGCTGACAGACGGGAGCCTGTGGCTGCAGCCGAAGTCTGGGTGCAAGGGGGATAAATGCAGCACACGTGGGACTGCTGGGGAACTGGCTGTGTCTGTGAGACACTGAGCTGATCTAGGTTCTGGGCTGGCCTTGCTGTCAGGTGCGCCTGAAGTTGCTGCCAGGCATCTGTAACGGTCCAGGGATGCCAGAAAATAATTGCATCTGACCTGGCCACAATGACTCGATTTATGAGAGTGGTTGGGGCCTGGGGATATTGTTATGTTGCCTTTGACTGAATGGAAAGAACAAGCATCATTGCACATGCCTGTCTTGTCTTGGGAGAGTATAAATTCAAACCAGAAATGTTAAATTCACCTCCTACTGTCCCAAAAAAATGGAGAATTAGCACTCGTGGAGTCTGTGTCACCCAAATACCCATCAGTCCAGCACCAGTCAGCCCCCTGGTGCTGCTCAAGAGCACGAGGTAGGTGGGCATCTGCACCTGAACTAAATAGATAAAAGCCATCCTGGCAATGCCTGGGATGCAAATCCAGAAACACACTGGCAAATCTATTTCTCTTTGCCTGCCTGCTTTCAGTCAAACCTAGAACAGAATATGCTCCCTGGGGGGATATCTTAATATCTAGAGTGACTCTTAAATCGCCCCAGCTCATTTACATTTGTTCTGTGCTGAGGTTGTCATATAAAATGTTCTTGTAAAATACACACTTCTTTGCAACTGGATGAATTGCCAGATTCTAAATGATCCTTGCTCAACTGCAAAATTGATCAGGCAGTGATTTCTCATTGTCAATTTTTCTATACCCTTCAAGATTTCTCACTGTTCACATTCATGTCCACAAGAAATTTAACATGGATGCTTTGCTTTAGTGGTAATTTCCCTGGCTTTTCCTAAATATGAGGAGGTAAGTGGAGTCTCATGGAATCGTTTGTTTACAGGAAAAAAAAAAAAGGGGGGGGGGGGCAGGGGCCAATGATGGGGGAGTGTAGCTGAGAGTTTTAACTGGGAATAAATAAATAAATAAATAGACTTGGATGGAGTTAAATACAACATTCAGATAAAATGAGCTCTGTGCTTACACTAAACACACAGAAAACCTGAAACATGGCACAGGAAAGGAAGTCTTCCAGTACCAAAACAGTAGCAAACTTCTTGCTTGGCTCACAGCAGGCGATGGCAGGCAGGTGCCTCCCCCAGCACCATCCCACACCCGGCAGCAGCCCTGGCTCTCAGCATCTCTGGGCTGGGGCTGCATTGCATGGGCATGATCCCTGCCCTGCCCTGCTCCTTGCCACAGATTAATGAGGACTGGGAACTGCAATATCTTGAATACAGCAACAGGTCAGCTAACAGACATTAGAGGCTTGCTGGGACAAGAAAAAGGCCTGTCTGCATTCAGTTGCTAACAACTAGCTTTAACATGCATTTTCCAGGGAATATTTTTTATGTTTAAGCCTCAGGATGCAGGCGGCATGAGCAAAAATCCCTTCAAAGAAAAAAAACGCAAGCAGAAAGATAATTAGTCATGAAAGAATTAGTGGTGAAATCATATTTACTGAGCCAGAAGTGCCAAGGCTAGGTTTGATTTCAGGGGAAGCATCCACATTTTAAAGCAGGGCATATGCTTCTGAAGCAGCCACTGGAGGCTGCAAACAGTTCCCTCCTGGGGGTGGCTGCCGCTGCGCCAGCACGAACAGGATGGGTTTTCTGTTCATCAGCGGGAGACAAATTTGGAGAGAGATTTTTGACATGCTGTATGGAGAGGAATTTCCAGAGGAATTCAAGCTGTTTCTCTTCTGGCTCTGAAGGCAGTGTTCAGGACTTCAACCAGCATTCAGATAGGAGATTGTTCTGCCTGGAGTGAGAGTTGAAAAGCTTCAAAAGAAAAAGAAGGCCTCCTCAATCATTTAGTTGTTTAAAAAACCCAGCAACCAGGTATGCT
The DNA here is from genome assembly GCF_011077185.1 of Oxyura jamaicensis. NCBI lineage: Eukaryota > Metazoa > Chordata > Aves > Anseriformes > Anatidae > Oxyura > Oxyura jamaicensis. The sequence goes on along the minus strand of NC_048905.1, from coordinate 11,695,082 downwards.
GAAGGAGTTGGCTAAACACATGGAAGTCAGAGGTGAGGATGGAAAAAGCCTTTTCTTCCACTTAGTTTCAAGACCACACTGAGGTACTTCAATTACTGGTTGGGAAAAGGCTGCACAAATCATAAAGGAGGTGCTGGCAGTTCACTTTTTGGATCATGAGCTCTGCCAATGGCATCATTTGGATGTTTAAAGCCTTTGGCTGTAATTGTAGCATGGCTATGCTTGAATAAACACTGCTAGGATTACAGTCATTGTGGAAAATGGGATGGATGATGTCCCAGTCTGCCTGAGACAGGAAGCTACTTCTGGCTCAGCTGGGAGGGGGAGCTGGCACGGAAAGCTCCTGACATCGTGACACCTCTCTGCATTGATTTCCCCCAAGATGAGAGGGCTGATTAGGTGCAAGGAGAGAGGCTAAAGCAAATCTTACGCAGATGCTGCAATTAAAGCCAACTTCATGCAGCTTATGCTTACTTGCAGGCACTTCGGCAGCCAGTTCTGCAGAGGGTGGGAGTCAGAGGTATCTGATCTCCCAGGATTAGGGACCAAGACTCCCCACTTGTGCAAGGAAACCCAGCCCTCAGTCAGATCCCTGGCTGGGAGTCCAGCTACATCAGGACTTCACAGCCAAGGCATTCGGCTCTCACACAACTTCTCTGTCACCTCGTGGTATTCATTGTCTTCAGGAATGTGTTCCATCAGCCCCAGGTAGATGGTTGAATATATGAGCTCCATCAGGCAGTGCTGGGAGGTCCAGCCCTACGTTTATCTTTGTAGATGAGCAAGTTTTTTGTCCTTGGAAGAGATGCTGTGGCTACTGTTAATTATTGATCACTGAAGCCAAGCGTCTATGCCCTTGACATCTGCTGCTGCCTGTCAGATGTCAAGATGCTGTCAAAATAGGACAACTGGGTTAGAAGACAAGCCAGTGTCATCATTGTAATGGGAGCTGGTATTTTGTATGGCTGGCCCATCTTTCATGCACAAGTGTTTGATCAGTCAGAAGGAGAAAGATGAGCTCTATGCACAGCTTCATAACTTCTGCTGTAATCTGTCTTCCACATTAAGTGCAACA